>NW_011369951.1:789571-796055 GCF_000735185.1 Notothenia coriiceps
AAAGGGGTTTAACGTTATTGGCAGGTTGTGTGTGAGAGAGAATAAATAAGATAGCCCAATATTTAAAAAAATTGTTATTCTTTTCCCCGCATATTTAGCATATTTCGCAACTTTCCGCATATTTCACAACTTCCCGCAATTTCACCGCATAAAATCACATAAAAACCCTGCATGTTTAATCGCATAATCAAGGATTTTAGCCCGCGTTTTTCTGGAGGGTCTATATTATGATTGTTTTGACTTATTTTTAAGACTGTTACGCAGCGTCCACACGGCGGCGTGCGTTGAAGCTTGCCGGTGGGCGTGTCTGAAACTCGTCCAACAACCAATCACATTAATCTCCCGACCCGGACACACAAGCACGCGGTTTGATTGGCTAGAGCTTGTACTGGCATATGATCTGATTGGCTGACGCTTCCGCCCAAGCTTCAAAGGTTGAACATTGCTCAACTTTTGAAGCGAGCAAAGCGAATAGACCACAATGCAGTTCGGCAAAGTGTGACGTCACCCCATTCAAAGTGAATGGGCAGAAGCGTTGAAGCTTCAACGCATGCCGCCGTGTGGACGGGCGGTGAGTTACTTGATGGCGAGGATCTGAATACTATAGATACACAACTACATATACTTGTATTAAAGGAACTGGAACTAACATCGACTTGTTTAAAGATATCAGAAGGATACTCTGATGACTGTTATTTACTTGATGGTGAGGATCTGTCTCTCCAGCTCTGAGTTCCTATTCTTCAGCTCTTCCAGCTCCGTCTCCATCTCAGCGCTGCGCACTCCCACCACAAGATCTGCCGTCACGCCTCGACCCTTCATCTTCCTCAGCAGAGAGCTCTTCTCCTGCTCCAGTCTGCAAACACAGAGAATCACAATCAGTCAAAGTCAACTTTATTGTCAATCTCAAAATATGTTTGTACACACAGAAAGATTGAAATACTGTTTCCCACAGTCCCGAGGTATAAAAACACACATTCAAATACAAGAACACTCAATAATTACAAAAATCCCCAAAATAACCGTTTACTTCAAGTAAGCAGGATATATGTAAAGAAAGGTGATCCGGCCCCGGGGTGATATTCACTGGCCCTTTGAGTATAATGTTATTTGTTTATGTTTATTTTTTTTGGGGCCAGAGTGCCTTTATTCCAGAGAGGGTGTTACATTGAGAGATAGAGGGGAAGACAATGCCTGAAAACTTCTGCGGGCTCGGGTTTCGAACCCACCTGCAAGCTACTGTAGTGACAACTCCTGTCATTGATTACATCTCTGCGTGAAATTAGATCATTTCACCTAAATCAAATCAAATGATGCTGATGGTTAAATGAGCTTCACATGTCGGTCTACTGAGTTCTGACCCATTTAGATCTATACAGGCCTATGTTGTTTGATTTAATTAAAAGGTCCCACGTCATGACCATTTCTACTGATCATAATTCCATTATTGAGGTGTACTAGAATAGATTTACATTGGTTTCTCATACAGCATCTCTGTATAGTATGTGTATTCACTCTCTGTCCTAAACGGCTTGTTGGAGCTCTGCCCCCCCCCCCTCCTGTTGCCCAAGTGGGCGTCTGCGAGACACAGCGAAACCGCTGAATACGCACCACACCCGCTCTCTGGTGGGAGTTGTGTGTGCCGCCTTGAGTCTGCTGTCTCCGACCGACCCACACCAGTGAGCGCTCACAGTTGTCCCGCTCCCTGCAGGCAGAGCTCGCAACTGGTTCCGCCGTGTTGTGAGTGTTGGGAAGGTCCGCGGATTGTCCAAACTTAACGGCTCCGGCGGACTTTTACGGTTCACTATACCCGAATATACGTGCGATACCCAGAAGTTAAACAATGAAAGAAGTAAAACAATGGAAAAAGGAAATTCCAGCGGAGGCGTTTCTGAGGCGACATAGACAGGTCCTCTTCTTTGTTAGGAGTTTTACTCAAACCAACAGGGTTTTGAGGGTTAGTGACTCTGCAGACCGTTCACATGCAGAAAACCCTTACATAACACACAAGGGACGAGTAATAATACCAGAAAGCATGACATGGTGACCTTTGAAGACATATATGCACTCCCCTATGCTGTTGTAGATATTTACTGTATCTGAAGCTCTTAATATTTTGTCTATTCAAACCCATATTCCGGGCCCCTTTGCTTTGGATATTTTTCATCACCGGCCCCATTCCATAATTTGAATAGCCCTGATGTACAGAGGGCAAATTAGTTGGAAGAATATTCCATGCAGCGTAAATAATGTTGATCATTTGCACTTATTTCTATAGAAACCCTTATTGTCCACATAAGGGGAAAATTGAAAAAAACAAGGAATACATGGCCAAACAATTGTAAAATGCACACCATCGAGTTATCATTGTGTTATAATAAAATTGGGCGGCTCCTTATATTCCCATTAATACGGGCCGCTCTGAGGGCTAATCGCCATGTTGTGTACTGCGAGTATAAATATGAAAAGTCGTACTGAACTTGGTTTTAAGGATATTTATAGTGGAAAGCCTGGAGTCGCTGTTAGTTCATATTGCCAGGTTCCTGTAGGGGTGCTTTCTCACGATCCGCCATGGAATAAAGACAGTGTTACATGAGCGAAATGAGGAATGGCTTAAGCAATGATCTGTTTTTGGTTTGAAAAAAAAGTATAATATGCCCTTAGGGTTATATAGTATGGTCCTACATTATTATATTTCAAATATTAGCGATGATAGGGTCACTTTAAGTGATGATTGGTTTCAAGATGACGATGAAGGAGTGTGAGCAGGGCGAGTCCACACTGACTGGGAATAGAGGTCTCTGAGGTGCGGTGTTCAAAGGGCTCGTTCTGCTCTCTCTTTATCCCTCAACGAGTTCTTTCGCTCTCATCTTGGCCTGCCATCTCTTCCCTCCTCCAACGCACCACTTCTCTTTGGGTCTGTCAGAGAAACAGTCGTCTAGGGAGACGGCCAAACAGATGATATGTGATTAACAGAACTTGATGGGCAAACTTTTCATGATCATCCTTGGCTTTTTCTCCTCTTTACTCTTTTGTCCAGCTCAGACTCAGCCTCCTGTCTCTTGGGAACTCTCGGGTGCTCGGTCCCTTCCATTTCTGTCTGGTGGCTCCTAAGCAGAAATACAGACCGAGAGATTTCATAGACTCACTTTCGTTAACACAGTTACAGCAGGTATTCATCCCTTCAGAGTTCACAAGCCTTGGCTTCCTGCGAACAGACGCGAGAGACAAACCATAGGAAAGCCATATAGAGAGCATTTGGGTTCGGGCATCTCTAGTAAAGCTGGCAGATTGCCTATTATTTTCTTCCATTAAATCCAGCTCCTCGCTAACACTTTTTTTACCCCTCCCCATGGGCCCCAGGCTAACAGTCACACACGCACATTTATAGACATTATACACAATTACATGTTTGTTTGCATGTGATCTTATAAAAAATATCATTTGAATGATGTTTATCCAATGGAAAGGATTATCTAAATATTTTGATATAGATTATAATTATTTATATTTCCTGAAATATCCTTGTAAACGATTATGTTTTAATTATTAATACTCCAGTGTAAAATATATATATAGAATATAAGTATTATAAACAATCATATATACAAATTTAATTATTATTCAAAAATATATAATGTATAATTAAATATTATATTTCTCCTTATGAAAATATTTAGATATTGTTTTGCTTTCCCTCATTGAACAGTCTCTCAAATGATATTTTTTATAAGAAATCCCATTGCAAAAAAACATTGTATTTTGCTGTATAATGCTCTTATTAAATTTGTGCGTGTGTGACTGTAGCTGCTGGAGATGATGTTATCGAGGAGCTGGATTAATGGAAGATAATAGGAGGCTCTGCCAGCTTTACTTAGATATTTGCCGCCCATGTCTTATTATGGTTTGCTATGGTTTGTCTTCTCGCACTGCGTTTCAGCAGGAACGCCAGGCTTGTGACTTCGAAGGAATGAATACCTGCTGTACACGTTGAACGGAAAAGGAGGTTTGCTATGATCTTCTCGTCTGTATTTGCTTGACTTGAGCCCACCGGAACCAGATGGGAAGGCAGGGGCCGGCGGCCGAGAGTCTGCACAAGAGATCAGGAGGCTGGGAGTTGAGCGGCCAAAGTAGAAGGGAAAAATGCCCGAAGGGAGATCATGGAAAAGGTTGCACCATTCTGTTAATCACATGTACATTCTGTTGACGTCTCTTCCTGATGGTAACGAATTGTTTCTCTGGGAAGACCAAAAAAAATGGAGAAGGAGTGCGGTTGGAGAGGAAGAGATGGCAGGCCAAGATGGAGAAGCTGGAAAAAAACTCGTGAGGGATGAAGGAGAGGAACGAGATGCCTTTGGAAACAACTTCGGCACTCTCAGAGATCTATTCCGGTCTAAGTGTGATCACCATTAGCCTGCTCCACGCTTCCTTTCTCGTTCTTGGAAACACCGAGATCATCCACTTGAGTGGACGGTGTTCTATGCTTATAGTTTGAATGATATAAGTGTAAGGACACATACTATATAAGGCATATTTATTACCTTTTTGAAATTTTAAACTACCGAAACAGGATCATGGCATTTTAGCCATTCCTCATTTCGCTCAATGTAACCAACACTATGGTCATTTTCATGGGCTGATCGTGAGAAAGCACCACCTACGGGCCTGGGATATGTACTCTGGAGTCTCCAGGGTTTCCACTTTTAAATACCTTAAAGTCAGTTCTTACAGACTTTATTATTTTTCGCGTCACAACAATGAGCGAAGTTTAGTCTCAGAGCGGCGTTCAATTGGGAATATCCGCCCACAAATTTATAATAAAACAATGATATTCTGATGTTTCCAGATGTGCTTTTTTACATTGTTGCCATTGTTTTCCCTTGTGTGTTTCTCAATTTCCCCGTATGTGGGACTAATAGGGGTTTTGGATGAAATTAGGGTGCAAATGAGTGCACATATTACGCTGCTATGAAATATTTTCTTTCCACTAATTGCACTCTGGACTCGCAGGCTATCAATTAGTTTGGAAGGGGCCGGTGAGAAATGATCCNTTCAGCCACTCGGTAACAACCATCGTTTTTCAGACACGTAAACCCTTCAAAAATCCCCAGTGGGGTCACTGCTGATGCATTTAATGTCGTAGAACAAAACGTGATTTATCTCTTACATTTGTGTCAACCACAGACCTTATTTCGAGCTATTTTCCAAAACCCTATGGAAAAAATGCATTGCTTTTTGAGGAAGGAACCGGAAGTGCTAAAAATGCTAACTTACTTCCGGGTTTTTGGACGCGTCACTGCGGTTCTCTATTACAGATGATTTTGAGATTTTGCTTTACTGTGAAATAATAGTTAAATAATGTGAAATGCAATTTTACTGTAGTTTTATAGATATTTTGTCGTGATATTACAGGGGCTTTTGATTACAATATTTCTCTGTAATATGATATTACAGAGGATTTTGATTGCAGTATTTTATTGTGAAATAATAGATATGCATTCTGAATTCAAATACATGTGTTGTGTTTGCATTGTTGTATAACGCTACTGATTTTGGCAGTTTCTGTCCTCGTAGCTTGTCACTCTTTCAATTTAATTTTGTTTAGCAGGATATTTGTCAATAATTCCCTTAATAATATCCATTACTGTCTAACTGATATATAAAGATTAGTTTTGTTGTTGGCCTCCTATTTCTTCAAACTCTATGTACCAAATAGAAAAATGGCAGTTGTTTATTCCAATAGAGTCTTGTGTTTTGTTGTTCTATGCCACACTTTCTTCTAATTTCTGTGTTCATTTTTTTCCCTGTGCATGAGTACAGCACCCAGCTGACATCACTTCTAATCAGCTTATGTGGAAGCATTTATAATGACATTGCTTTTACAATAAATAAACATTGAATTTGTTTAATTGAATAGTAAAGGGGTTTAACGTTAGTGGCAGGTTGTGTGTGAGAGAGAATAAATAAGATAGCCCAATATTTAAAAAAATTGTTATTCTTTTTTCCCGCATATTTAGCATATTTCGCAACTTTCCGCATATTTCGCAACTTCCCGCAATTTCACCGCGTAAAATCACATAAAACCCCGCATGTTTAATCGCATAATCAAGGATTTTTGCCCGCGTTTTTCTGGAGGGTCTAATATTAGTAGCAGTCAGTAGTATATTAGTAGCAGTCAGTAGTATATTAGCAGCAGTCAGTAGAATATAAGCAGCAGTCAGTAGTATATAAGCAGCAGTCAGTAGTATATAAGCAGCAGTCAGTAGTATATAAGCAGCAGTCAGTAGTATATTAGCAGCAAAACGGGTCTTTAACCATAGTTTTCTTTTTTAAGAAAAGTTGATATTTTGTTAAAAACATGACTTTAAGGGATAATGTGCAGCGACGCGGTCATTATGGGGAAAAGAACACCGACAGGCTGATTAGGAGCCCGACGCGAAGCGGAGGGATCTAGATCGACATGAAGGTGTTCTTTTCCCCATAA
>NW_011369951.1:796123-799901 GCF_000735185.1 Notothenia coriiceps
CACACACACACACACACACACACACACACACACACACACACACACACACACACACACACACACACACACACACACACACACACCTTACATTTTCCCTAAAGTTTCCAAAATGTTTAATTATTTGTGACTAATATTTATTTATTAGAATGAATTTTGAGGAAAATATTCCAGATAAAACCCATGACCAGAACATGCAATCTTCTTGAGGACATATCCTTAAGTCCTAATAGTAGGTAAGTATACATGACGAATAAAAAAAGACTATTTACTTTTACATGAGCAACTGTTAGCCTTTTAGCTTGTAGCATTCCTGCATGTGTCCATTGGAGAAACACCGATTTTTTACACAGTCATTTAATTGGTTTTAATAATAGGTTTTAATCAGCGGTAGGATACGTTTTGGTGAGAAGGAGACATCTTAAATAAATTTTTTAAAACAAGTATATACTTCCATAAATACCAACTTCCAGGTTTTTAAGGTACCAGAGAAACACGCTGTCCTAACGTTAGCGGCAGCTTGGGCGCCAGTTTTCCTCCAAACAGCCCTAAAGAAACGCCTATTTTACCCGTTTTATTCAGCGAGTGCATTTGTGAGACCACTGTCGATAATTCGTCTCAGAAGTTAAACATCTCAAATCCTTAACACTGAAATAATCCTAACTTGTAGAATCAGAATCGGTTTTATTCGTTTTATATTAGATTTTATTAAGGAGGTTTAGACATACGAGGAATTTGCTTTGGTGTTAATGGTGCATACAAAGACACAGAAATAATAATACTTTTTAGTTTTAAAGACTATTATAAAAGCTATTTTAAAAACGATTGTGACTGATAAAATAACAACAATAGTTATACTAAGAATAAATATGTAAGAAACTGGGATGTGCTTTTATTGTATTTTTGATGAATTTGTTAATTTGCAAATGTAGGCCTAATTATATTCTTGTTTTGTACTTTAAACTGATTTCTGTAACTACACACTTTTTAGCATTATTTTGTAATCGGCCATATGTCTAATCTTGCGGAATGTTCGGTTGTGTTTGTGTAATGTGATAAATGTAAAAAAATCTATAAATACATGTTTTAAAAAATGAGAAACAATAAACTGAGTCGAGTGAAATGAAAAACAATATGCTTTAATGAAAGTGGAGAACTTGTTGCAGATTTTTCCCCCCAAAAGGTATGGAGCAGAGGATTGTTGTTCAGGATTTCCAGTAGTTAAAAAGAGCCAGGATATTGACTATTGCTGGTAATCTGCACGGCTGTAGGAGCCAAAATGATGTGTTTAGCCTGTGGTTTTATAGGGTTATATTCATCTTCATTTATTTGCTTACACCACACACCCATTGTTGATTTTGCTCACATTGGGTGTGCTGCTTAATGGCTATTTTAGGGGCAACCTGGTGTATGTGAGGTTTTGGTAGCAGCTCTGATATCGTGTTGACCGTATCGATTCTGTTTTTGGTTTATCCTTGGAACGGTTCAAGGTTAGTCAGACTGTGATTTTATACGCCCGTCACATCAATGAGTGAAGTTTAGCCTCAGAGCGGGGGGCCGTATTCAATGGGAATTATAGCCGCCCACAGACATGGCTCACTGACCTGCAACGTCTTGGCAGGACAGACGCTGCCACAGCCTCGATGCTGCTGCTTCCCCCCGCGAGTCTTCCCAGTTTGGGGGCTGAAGTGGCCGTGGTTGTCTCCGAGGCTGCCACGCTGGGGCAGCTGCAGGAAGAGAAGTTTCCCCGGAGAGCGAGGGGCCGTCCTCCGGGTTGTGACTACGGGAGAACCTGCCTGCACTGCCATTCCAGGGCCTCCTCCACCTCTCCATCCTCCCGCCACGGCGATCCGCAGCACCACCTCCTCCCCCCGCCGCCACGCGATCGGACAGCGGTTCACGGATGGTCAAACAACTGGGATGGAACAGAGAGGGAGAATGGGACGGGCCCACAAACCCAGCATTACACTCCTCCTCTGTGGGGGAATAATGCTGAAGGCATTAACAAATCATAATATCCCGGTTGGGAAATCCTCAGTGCTCCAATTGCGCGCGGCGGAGAATTTGGTTCGTTTAAAACCATAAAACAATGGGGAATAACATAAATACCAAACTCCGGGGTCTATTTTNAAATGATACAATGTTGTTTACATTGCTCATGAGGACAGACCACCTTATTTGCAGATTCTTGAAATTGTAATTTAATTTGTAATTGATTGTGGATTTTGTATCCAGTTTTCACTTTATGTATCTTTATACAATGTTTACTACTTTGCTTATGAAATTGAATTGTAATTTCATTTGTAAATAGTTACATTCATGTGGATTTATCCAGTTTGCACATTTGTATGCATGCACTTATAGGTGCATTTGTTGTTGTTGAAGGCCTGGCTGTTACAGTCTTTATTTACACTATTTTGTTGTAGGCCTACTGGCCTAGATGTTTATGCAGTTTTAAAGCACCTTGGCTTTGTTCTGAATGCACGTTGTTGTAGTTATCCTACAGAGAAAAGAAAATGCACTTGACTTGGAATTAATGTACTGTATGCATTCAAAAGTGCTGAATAAATGTTTTATGGACCCATAATAGTGATTATTATTTAAGTTAAGTTTTGCCATAATCATGTCTTTTTCCATAATCAGGTAGCTGAACAACATTGGTAAAAAATGTATACATTATATATATATATATTTCTATTAATCATTTTCGGCCTTTCGGCTTTCGGTTTTCGGCCAACTGTTTCCTATTTTCGGTATCGGTTTCGGCCAAGAATTTCCCATTCGGTGCACCCCTAGTACAGAACCCTTCGAGAATGTGTTAATCGGTCACAAGCAGGCTTTCAATAAACAACCCCCCCTTGCATAACCCTTACAAAAAGAGAAGTATTGATTTGGTAGGAGTAATATTGAGGCTGTTAGAACTGTGCTTTTTGTCCTCATGAGTGGACTACAATTCTCTTTGTACTCTCAAAGACTCCCTATTGTTATAGTTCACACAGAACCACCCTGGCCCCTGTTCACAGTGACAAACTAATCAAAATATGGCACTGTAATTGGTGGTTAGTGATGTGTAGCCTGCAATTACTGCAGTCAAGGTTGCCTTCATTCTCCAGCACCGTCTTTGAGGGATGTGGGAGAGGGTCAACCTTCTGCTGTCATGGAAGCTACAGTCTGACAGCAACTGAAAACCCTTTTTAATGCCAGCCAGTCATCACTTTAACATGAGGGTGACTTTTGTAATGAGTAAAATGACTTTGTGTCGGAAGAGCAATATGAAGATAATTATGTATTTGACTGCTTCTGCCTCATTTCATCACAGTTTAGTTTTGTGCACATTATTCGGTATTATATACAGAGTGCACGACTATCCAATGCAATGAAATGCATCTCTTCCTTTGATATATATACGAACGCCACAGCAAAAAGGGTCGAAAAGTTAATGATGTGTCTTTTTCACTCAACAGTGTTATACGGAATATGCGCCTAGACTCTAGAGCATTAAATAGACCCTCCAGAAAAACGCGATTCTGCGATCGCAGAATTTACCGCATTATCAGCAAAATGGCGCAGATTATTAAAAGGCCGCATATTTATCAAAAGGCCGCATAATCCCCGCATTTTTCCACACAAAGTTGAGAAAAAAAAAAGCTAACTCGTCTTGACGTGACGTCATCAGCTCGCGCATCACAGAATGTAAACAACACTGTATAGAGTGAACGTGTGGAGCTCACACGATAGAGAAAACACCAAGATGAAAAAATCTAATACTGCCAAGGCACAC
>NW_011369951.1:799935-801103 GCF_000735185.1 Notothenia coriiceps
TAAAGGGGTTTAACGTTAGTGGCAGGTTGTGTGTGAGAGAGAATAAATAAGCCAGCCCAATATTTAAAAAAATTGTTATTCTTTTTTCCCGCATATTTAGCATATTTCGCAACTTTCCGCATATTTCGCAACTTCCCGCAATTTCACCGCATAAAATCACATAAAAACCCTGCATGTTTAATCGCATAATCAAGGATTTTAGCCCGCATAATCAAGGAATTTAGCCCGCATAATCAAGGATTTTTGCCCGCGTTTTTCTGGAGGGTCTAATTAAAGGGACAGGACCGATAATGCATGTCAATAAAAAAGAAAAGAGGTGGGCCTGCAAGATCCAATTACATTTTTTGTAATACATAACTGTAACAATCAACACTCCAACCTTTATTTATACTGAATTGGGAACTCAAGGCTATTTTAACATTGTAATGAGGAATTAACTAAAAAGGCTAACTTCCTGTTGAATTCAGTGCATGCGGTCTTCCTGAAAACCTTCGCATATATGCTGCAAAAGCAACACCAAGTATTTTATTAATTTATACATTAATTTGTTTGTTTACATACAGTATTATCTACTCGTTTTTAATGTGCTGGAGCCTGGGGCACTTTGTAAAGATTTGTTTGTAGTCTGGGTTCTTTGAATGTATTTCAATTGAAAACCAAATCTACCTATGGTTACAATTACAGACTTGAACTTGAAACATAATATGCCACAAAAAAAAATTTTTTTTTATTTTTCCTTGAAGTTTCCGCACCTAATGAATGAACTTCCAGTAAACTCGCTTAAGGGATTTTTTGAATCTCCCGCCCCCGACATACAAAGCAAAAAACCCCGGGGATTTTATGCGAGCAATATATATATATATATAAACTCCCTAAACAGGCGAAAACCTACCAGTTTCACCCACTGTCTCTGCCACCTCCCTCCATGCCTGGTTCCTCCGGTTTGTATCCCGGTAAATAGTTCTGGTCGTAAAGAACCGGGTGATTTGCTACCTTAATTTCTCGTTTGGAATATGAGGAAATAACCTGCGGTCTGGCTCTCCCAGCTTGCACGCGGTTTGAAGCTGGTTTAAAGCTGCTGTGTTGACGTCAGAGTCCTGCACGGGTCTGATTTTCAAGACTCGCTCCCGCCCCGCACCCGCGACGTGCAATACCGAACCCGCCCCGC
>NW_011369951.1:801173-810505 GCF_000735185.1 Notothenia coriiceps
CCAGATATTGATATTGCTGTATCTGACGGTGTAGGAGCCAAAATGCTGTGTTAGCCTGTGTTTATAGTTATATTATCTTCATTATTTGTTAACATCACACACCCATGTGATTGTCACATGGGTGTGGTTAATGGTATTTAGGGCACCTGTGTATGTGGAGGTTTGGTAGCAGCTCTGATATCGTTTGTTGACCGTATCATTCTGTTTGTTTATCCTTGAAACGTCAAGTTCAGTACAGACTTGATTATTTATACGCGTCACATCAATGAGTGAAGTTTAGCCTCAGAGCGGCCGTATTCAATGGGAATATAGCCGCCACAGACAGTGTCACTGACCTGCAGTCTGCAGACAGACGCTGCACAGCTCCGAGCTGCTGTTGCCCCCGGAGGTCTCCACCAGGCTGAAGTGGGTGTTGTTCTCCGAGGCTGCCACGCTGGGCAGCTGCAGGGAGAAGTTCCCCGAGAGCGAGGCGTCCTCCGGGGTGGAGAACCTGCTGACGCTCCACTCCTCCACCTCTCCATCCTCCCTCCACGCCGACCGCAGCACCACCTCCTCCCCCCGCCGCCACGCGATGGACAGGTTCACGGAGGTCAACAACTGGGGGAGGAAACAGGAGAGGGAGATGGGACGGCCCACCAAACCCAGCATACACTCCTCCTCTGGGGGAATAATGAGAAAGCATAACAAATCATAAATATCCCCGGGGGGAAATTCACTTCAGTTGCTCCATTTGAGAATGTGTAAAACATAAACAATGACATAACATAAAATACAATTATATAATATAATATAATATAGCATAACATAATACAATATAACATAATATGGTATATAATATAATCAGAGGTGGAAGAAGTACTCAGATCTTGTATGAGTAAAAGTAGAAGTAGAATACTCTGTTTCAAGTAAAAGTACTGTATTCAAAATGTTACTCATGTAAAAGTACAAAAGTATCAGCATCAAAATATACTTTAAGTACCAAAAGTAAAAGTAGTCATTGTGCAGATTGCTCAATTTCAGAATAATATATATGTTTAATAATGATTGATCATTAAAGTGTTCTCAAAGCTGCTAAAGGTGCAGTTAGTTTGAATGACTTTGTATACTGCAGGGTAGCTTGTGAATTTACTCCAGGTGTAACCAAAGTCTGATTTAACACTTGATTATATTTCACATCATTCATCCATCTGTAAAGTAACTAAAGGTATTAAATACATGTAGTGGAGTAAAAGTACACTTTTTACCTCAGAAAAGTAGCAAAATAGTGAAAAACTCAAAGTACAAGTAACTCAACATACATTGTACTTAAGTGGACTTGAGTACATCTTAGTAACTTCCCACCTCTGAATATATATATGAGAGAGCTCACCCCCGCAGCAGCAGACAGCAGCGCAGCAGCAGCAGGAACAGAGTCCTCCAGCCCGCAGCTGGCATCTCCCTCTGAGGGACAGTCCGGGAGATAAGCACCAGAAACCACTCCGGAAATAGTTTCCTCTTTACACTGGAAAACGTAGTAAGGTCCATTCACAAGAGGAAGATTCACTTCCCTATTTTCAGGTGATACACACACGCCTTCCCTCAGTGTGAGGTCAAGTCAGCATGCTGCAGCTTGTTGGTCCATTCCTGAGCTCCGCTTTAAATAAATACCTTTGATAATGAATATAATAAACTGTTAGCATGTATGTTCACTCACAGAAACACCTGTAAATCCCTCTCAGTGTGCATCGCCATAAATCCTGGAAAGGCTGTATATGGAGCTCTGTCTACCTGTCTGACTCGTTTTGACGTCACGCGGCCACACCCATGCGCCTGCGTAATAATCATGGTGATGATGCACGAGATGAAAACGTGCACATCACATCTGATATTTAAATGACAAAATATTAATCCTTTCAAATGTGTATTTTTGCAACAACTAAAAAGTGAATTTTAAAACAATTTACAAAATATATCAAGATAGTATTTTATTTCAACAATTATTTATAAATTGCCAAAGGTTAATCTTAAAACTATTTTAAAAAGTAAATTCTGTATTTCTGACTCGTGTTGTACTTTCCAAATATTACCCACTTTCTTTGCATTGGATGTAATGAGCCCAAAGCTAAAATAAATTGTTTTTATTTGACTTTTTATTCTGATATTAATGTCATTATTTACTCCACCAGAACTTTAATATTGAATATAACACCTACACTTTTTGTAACTATGATAATAAATCGTTAAAAACATGTATTAAGGGTTAGGCTTAGCCTTATTTATAAATCATCAGGATCTTTCTGGCATGTCTATTATTTAATTTCATATAATTGTTGTTGTTGTTGTTGATGTTTAAGGGTTCTTAAATACATAGAAAACAATAACATTATATTTTTCCAAATAAATACATCCTACTATTATCAAATAATACATTTTCTTAAGTGAACATTTTAAAACATTTGTAATTATTAATTAACCAAAAAACAAACACATGATACCAGAAATACCCTTCCTCCTCCAGCAGGTAGCAGTGTGGCTCTGCAGGTTACTGTCATCCACAAAGAAGAAGAAACACCCCCACTGCGCATGCTCTAAAATGGCTGTGAAGTAGCATGTTTTCTGTGAGTTTGTTTATGAGTTACTTAGATATGAATATATAAAGTTGACTATATAAAATGTCATAATGACAGCACTGAGGAGGATCTTCTCCCGCCTGCCCCCCCTCCCTCTGCTGCAGGGACCCCCTCGCGCACACCGAGCCGCGTGCACACTGCTTCATGCTGCAGGTAAGGACATTTCATACAGGTCACTGTGTAAATGTGAAATGTGTAAATGTAAAACCCCTAATAAAAATGTATGTAAACCAAATATATATGAGTCCTGTGTATTTGTGGAAAATCTGATATTCAAATGTACCCTTCTTCTGTTTCCACCAAAAGCAAAATAAGTACATTTCAAAAATACTGTATTATTTTATTGTTTTCTATTCTGAAATCTATTTCTGCATATGCCTATTTAAGATGTTCCCTTCATTTCCTCTTACTACCATTACAGTATACATGTATACCCACAGTGTAGGACCCAACATGCTTATTTTTGCCATTGTTTATTATGTATGTTATTATTTGTTTACAAGACACACAGTTATAATTGGTCACTTCCGGCAGTTATCACCTGTCTGTGGTGTGAGGTATTTACTCCACCTGTTGTGTGCCGGGCGTGTGTGGAAGACAAAGAGGGTGAGCTAGGATATGTTTGGGTCCTGCAAAGAAGATTATTTATGTTATTATGTCTCCATTAAACATCATGAACAACAACCACAGCACGGACTCTTCTTGTAGCGCGTCAAAGTGAGGAGACACGTTTAGCCTCTCAGCAGCATAACTCAATGGGAGTTTTGTCGCTACACACACACACACACACACACACACACACACACACACACACACACACACACACACACACACAGAATGAAACGGACTGATTTTCCCATTGTGTGATTTAATAAAGTGTGTCAAATCCTGCCTCCATACACAGGACACAGAAGCTCCTCTCAGGTGCCAGGGAGCCAGCCGCAGGAAGCCTGCTCCAGAGGCTTTGCTCTGTCCTCCTCCTGCAAGGGGGCGGGACTCTGATGAGTTCAGGGTCAGAGGTCAGCAGGAGGAGAGGAAGGGGATGGAAGATGAAGAGGATCTCCCTGGATGACGGGGAGGTGGAGGAGCTGTTCCTGGATTACGCTCCTGCAGGCCCTCGCGCTCCGGGTCAGCAGCTCCAAAGTGTTCATCAGTGCCATTCCTGATGTGAACGTGGGGGAGCAGGAAGCAGCACCTGGACCACAGGTAACTCTCACAGAGGTGGGGGGAGATTATGTACCTTCTATGGCAGTGATTCTCAAACTTTTTTCAATAATGTACCCACCTTTGAAAAAAAAAATGCACCAAGTATCACCCTGAATCACAGCGCAAAAACTATTTGTTAGGCGAAGAAATGCTTATATAGAGGGTACAGTACAGCGCTGCACCCATCGGTGTCTGATTTATTAAAACAACAACCTTGTAACTGAGAAACACTTAAATGCTAACATTTCAAATGATTACAATCCATCACTAAAATTCATGGCAAACCAATTTAAACATCAGCATGCACTAAAGAGGACATTGAGTACATTGAACTGATCTTTTTAATAAAGTTGTACTTCAGAATAGATAGATGATGATTAATACGGCTAATGATTGTATCTTCACTGAGGACTCTTGTTTAGTATGATCTGCTGGCAGCTTGACAGTGATGGCGGAGGCCACGGGTCTGGTGAACAAGCTGACACTGGAGGTCGTTGATAAGATCGTTGTCACAACTCAGAGAGAAGAGATATTGGAAAGGGAACTTCCACACGCTGCAGGTAACATCTGCTCCTCTGTACTCTCTGTGAATTGGAGTAACATCTGACGCTTTCATTTATTTTCATTAACATAAAATAAATCTCACATACCCACTGCACGTATACTCAAACGTGACCCCTAGGGCTCCGCGCACCCCCATTTGAGAACCACTACTACTGTATCAGTGTTTTCCAAGCCAAAATGTCCCAATAATCTCCTCAAAAATATTATTTTCCACTGAGTGATATGAAGAGTAAAAGAACCAAAATATTTCCCATTGGAAGAACCAGTAATTTTATTTTCCCTTTTAAAACCAAGAAAACCCCAGAATACGATTTAGATCGTTGATTTAACAGCTAAATGGATTGTATCTCCTACAGCATTGAGTGTACTACTGTGGGGTGTTAGTATGATCTTGCTTCTCTGTCAGCTGGGCTGATGATGGAGGAGGCCGAAGGGTCTGGTGAACAACGCTGGGAAACTGGAGCGGTCCCGTTGATACAGATCCGTCCTCTCCAAAACTCCAAGAGAAGAAGAAAGATATTTGGAAAAGGGAACTTCCAGCTTCTGCAGTAAACATCTGCTCCTCTGTACGATCTGTGAATCTGGGAAGTAAAACATCTGACAGCTTTCACTTCCTCCTCAGTCCACAAAATCAGAAAAACAGCAGGAATCAACGCCGTGTTTGGTTGAACGTGGAGCGCCTCTCTCCTGGGGCCCGGAGGGTGAACCTTTGCTCACACCCCATGTCACATCCATGCAGCAACACTAACGTAGCCTTGTATCTTTAATCAAATATCTTGTACGCTTTTCCTAAAACCCTTTCTTGCGTGGACATTCTCTTTGCTAATTTTCCTAGTTAAAGGTCACCTAACTCCATGCTATTTGTTGGCAATAGCATCGCCGCGTCTGCAGATCTACAAATCTTAAAAAACATGTTTCATGAAGTGCTTTGCTCCAAATGCCAAACAGGTCACCCATCCTACCATGCTCACTATCCTCTATTTCACTTCCCTGTTTCAAAAGCGCTGGGATTTGGGGCATAAAAGCCTTTAAAATACAAACAAAAATAAAACAGGAGGGGTCTGAGCTCATGTGGGACAAACAGAAAAACAGCTTAGCTGCCTAAAACTAAATACTCGCCGTGATGAACGCCATATCATCGGATTATCAAGGCGATTATTTCTGAAAGCAGTTTGGAGCCTCAAAGGCTTCTTCTCTTGCTGGTCTTATACCACAAGGTGAGTTTCCTGATTCTTATTTCCTGCTTCTTCACCAGCACATGCTCTCCAAGCACCAGGTCGCTCTGATGTTAGCGATGCCCTCAATGTAACACATTCCGAGACCGACCAATGTTCACATCCAAACACGTCGTGGCATGTGTTCTGATAGCAAACGTTTCTGATACCAGGTTCGTGGGTCCCCACATTTCAAGATTAATTACGTCACATCGGACTCAAATCTGGATCAGCCTCCGTGAGCCCGTTTTTAGAGATTGGGTAAGGAGGAAAAGAGAAGAGGGTTTTATTTTTCTGACGGGCTGCGTGAGTCTTCCCACGAACACTGCCGGGCGACACATCTTTTTATGTATAAAAGACATGTAAAAAAGTGCATTTTGCATCATAGGTCCCCTCTTAATTGACGGTGATTTTAAAGCCGTTTTATGTTACAGCACAAAAACCAACAAGCAATTCCTTTGTTTTGGGAAAACAACCTACTTGCAAGCCAATGAATAAACAACTTAATGAATCTTAAGCTACAATGATTAAGTCAACAAAACATTTTAAAGTATAGCATATTTAAATTCTGCAGTTTTCTTACTCATTTGTTTGTTTTATAGAAGCAGTCCGCGGCGTGGGAGCCAAATAATAATATCAAATCAGAGTTTTCTAACGTTGTAAAACAGTTAGCTGTTAACCAGCTTCTCTTGCTGTCTTTAAGGGGAAAGCTTTCTCCTGACGCCACGAGCTGAGAGTTTCACACTAATGAATGAGTCAATCTACAGAAAAATTACAGCACTTCATTGTTTTTAAACTATTGAAGTTTTTTCTGGCTTTCTTAATATATTTCTGAACCAAACATGAATCTATAGTAATCCATTGACGGATAATTCGATTAAATAAAAAGCCATTGACTCCAAACAGCGGGAGTTTGCGAGGAGCGTGGGGTTGAAGGTGTGTTCGACAGCATACTCCGTGGTCCTGCACATCTTCCGCTGCAAACGCCCGACTAAAGAGGGCCAAANTGCATAAACGGGATTTGATTGGCTGACGCTGCCAGCTCAGCTTCAAAAGTTGAACATTGCTCAACTTTTGAATCATAAAAATCCTGAAAATCCTGGAAATCTTCCCTTTTCTTTCCCCACAATGCAGTTCGGCGAAAAGCGAGGCAAAGTGACGTCATCCCCATTCAAAGTCAATGGACAGAAAAGCGTTGGAATTTTTTTAAAGCTGCTGTGTGGACGTACCGTTACTGACACAAAGCTTTGTGGAAAGGAAGTGTGATTTAAATCCAATTTGTAGTAATTTGTCTTCACTTGGATATTAAAGAGTCTTGTTCTTTTGATCAGTGTCAAAGTGCCTAATACTGTAAATCCAACGTGTTTAAAAGTTTTCTAACTTTTCGTTTTTTATTAGGCACCGTATGATCTTTGAAAAAAACAACTGGTGACAGGCAGTATCAAGAGCACATGGATGTTCACTGTTCATTTCACTAATTGCAAGTGTAAATTAGGATGGCAGCAGCTGAGAACAAAGAGATGAGGACTTAAAAGCAATCCACAGGAAAGACTAAAAGGACAACGGGAAAAAAATCATGCAATGAGCCCATAAAAAGGAAAATGTTTTAAATACAAATAAACCAAGCTTTTCATCTTTTTTAAAAACAGCATTGAGGCTCGATGAAACATGAAGGAGAGCTTGTGTCAGGAAAAATGACAGAGGATTAGACACTATTATATGCTAATAGGCGTTTCCCTCAGAATTGTGACGTTGTTTGATAGTGTGAAGATCTGGAATTGTGGGCTTTTGTGTTACTTCAAATGTCTGTTTCTAAATGAAACACTTTAATACCAAGTCGCTGTGCTCGGAGAAGGATCACAGCTCGCCGTAATAATGTCACAAAATGAAGAAGCTGTTTTATAAACATGAGTGTGAGGCGCTGAGGCATAGCACATCTTCCTGCCTGTGACCACATATTCTTGCTCTGACATCTTTAGCGGCCTCGTAGGCATCTCATTGTCCTCTGAAGGCAAGAGATTGATTCCTTTATTACGAGATATCTATGTATAAAATGAGATATGCTGCTTCTACGCTTTGAAACAACATTTTAGATATGTGTAGCACTTCATTCGTATTCTTCCGGGATACTGATTATTAAATATCAGCACTTGGTAAGCATGCATAACATTTCATCTCCAGTCATATATAATATGAATTCAGTCCCCTAAAATGCATACTAGAGATTAAATGCCTCCCCAACCAAATGCACTTTTCCTGCTTATTTCAGCAGATCATTTCAGATTCTCACAAAAATGTCTATTCCATTTGGTACTCTAACAGAACCCTCATGTAGCTCATGTTAACTTTGGAGCCTGTGTGCCTTGTTTGTTGCAACACCCTAGCCCTGATTCATGTTTACACCTAACTGGCACAATTAACGGATCAATACGAAGTGGAGAAACACGGAGCTCTTCAGCCAGCCTTTGTTGGACATACATGAAAGCAGACCCTCACTCATACAGTATCAGAGCACACGAACAGCAGTGCCTGGTTACTACTTCATATGCAAATATGCATGAGTAATGGCTGCAAGGCAGACAGGGAATGAGAATGAAGACAAAGCAATGCTACATGTTTATTTACCAAGCCTTGGGATGGAAATTTGAATAGGCCCACGGACATGTATTCCTTTGACTATTCACATGACCTTTACATAATTTGTGATAACATTTACACTAATTGCTTGTATTTATTCTTCAATTACTTCAGCTTTCATCAGTAAAGCGAATCAGATTTAAAGGATTAGAAAGCTTTTACAAAGAACATCCAATTACACCTCTAGTCATGCTCTTGAAGTGTGTCTGTCCACAGGCGGCGTGGGGGGCCGGGGTTGTCCCATCACTCTTCAGCCTTCATCATGGATGAGTATCAGCTATGTTGTGGCTTCCAGCTGTGAGTGGCGCTGATGCACACGGACACAAATCAAATCCCAGTGAAAGAGGTGTTTGTGTACTCTGTGGGGAGAGAGTTTGTCTTTAGGTACGTGCGTTACATCACGCCATGTTGTGACATACGTAGTGTGGGATTGTCTGTTGTATAACCGCCTCTCAGTGATGGCCAGGTATGGATGTGAGACAGGCGGGGGGCTGATTGCGGTGGTGCCTCCGCCCCCTGGGGAGGGACGAGGTTGAAGGTCTCAGCTCTCTGATCACCAGGTGATATACTGTATGTTTATGGGATGTAGGGTCTCTTTGATGAGTGAGCATGAAGGTTAGCATGTGTGCATGTGCCCACACCCGCAGGACCAGGTATGTCATCAAATGGAAAAGAGGTAGAAAGTCCCTGTGACGAAGGTAACTTCGTCACTGTGGACTGACGGCTTCGGGCCTTGTAACTTTAGTGAACAGTTTGCACTTTATTAGCTTGATTGCACAGTACAGTTTGGCATTACATATTTGCACATCATTTATACTAATTTAATCAGTTAATAAATACTACCTCAATAATTAGTATAAATGATGTGCAAATATGTAATGCCAAACTGTACTGTGCAATCAAGCTAATAAAGTGCAAACTGTTCACTAAAGTTACAAGGCCCGAAGCCGNAGGAGCGTAATCCAGGAACAGCTCCTCCACCTCCCCGTCATCCAGGAGATCCTCTTCATCTTCATCCCCTTCCTCCTGCTGACCTCTGACCCTGAACTCATCAGAGTCCCGCCCCCTGCAGGAGGAGGACAGAGCAAAGCCTCTGAGCAGG
>NW_011369951.1:810578-820491 GCF_000735185.1 Notothenia coriiceps
GTCATGTGTGTATGATTAAATAAATGCCCACACCGGGATAGATGTGAACTCTCTGCCTCTGCCTCCTTGCTTGGTCGGGCCGCTTAATTGTCAGCTTCACAGTCCCCTTTAAATCCAGCTAGAGTCGGAGAAATAATGCCTGTTTTGTACTCCTGGCACACACCCTGAGCTTGTGTGTGTGTGTGTGTGTGTGTGTGTGTGTGTGTGTGTGTGTGTGTGTGTGTGTGTGTGTGTGTGTGTGTGTGTGTGTGTGTGTGTGTGTGTGTGTGTGTTGGAAGTCATCCACATACTACAGCTGCTGCTGGGTTGAATCACCCCCATACCATAGAACAGCCAGACAAGCCATCGTCCAACAGAGAAGGATTTGGAGGATTTAAACTCTGTGAAGGCAGTGTACTCAAACACACATTCCCACACACATTAAACCTCACATACTCCAAAGAGAAAGAAAAAAAATCACACCTGCGAAGCAATTGAGGTGAAGGAAAGGGATTTTTCTTCTGTCCTCATACCTCCTTTAAAGCGGTCTATCTCGGCAAACCACATTTGTTTTATTAATTTAATGTCACATGAGGAGGAGGCCGTCAGGCGGCTGAGACAGAAACTCAGTTCCAAGAACTTTTTTTCTCTGTGTGCAAAGTACGGAGAGCACAAAGCATCATCGTGTAATAAAAAGGCATGGAAGGAGAAAGATAGTCATAGAGAGGAGGGGTGCTGGGGGATAAAAGGAGCTTTCCTACTCCGATTAAATTGCCCTTTAGATAAAAGTAAATCTAGTAAAAGGCTGCGTAGAAAAAACAGGGGAAATTATTAATGATTCTCTCCTCTAATGTGATTTTCAGCCATTATGTCAGAGATGAATAATAAAGATAATGGGGGGGGGAAATGTGTGTTTTCAGTGTGTTGGGATCTTAATCCCTTTAAAAGGAACTCTGCATGAACCATGCACAAGCCACTATCACCAACACATGTTTCTGTATCAGTTGGGAGTTGAGGACCCTCTTTTATTATGGACATGCTGTGAGGATCTGCAGTACTTCCTCCTTCTGTGTTTGTTTTGTCTGTTTGTCTGTGTGTCTGTCTCCCTGGATGGGCGTGGCTGTCCTACTTTCAATTCCCGCCAACTCACCTCCTCAGCTGCTGCTCATCTCACTGATTGCCACTACTCACCTGCTTAAAACCCTGGTTCCCATCCTCAGACTTCACCAGTTCTTCGTTTAATCTTCAGTGGTAAACTATCGTCCAGGCCTATTAGTGGTTTTCCTGATGACTTTTTGATGCTCCTTGTGAAAGGAAATTATTTCCTAATCCTGCTTGTTTTTCCTGTTCCAGATCCACATACTCCAGCCGCTCTACCTGCCACGTACAGCCTCCCCTCCTGGTCAGCCCAGCTCCACGCCTCCCCTCTATGTACTCATCGTCAACTCCTTGTCAGTGTCGTGGACAAAATAAAGCTTTTTTTTGACACTTCACCTCTGTCTCAGTTTTAGTGCTTGCATAGCGGGTTCTAATCTTCAGTTACTTATCGGGAAGCCTAACACATGCATTTTGATGGACAATATTTCAATTCTCAAAAAAGTTACACCCCTACCCCGGCACTAACACGCAGAGTAATTTCAGACTCAAGTCATTTTGCAATTTCAACATCTTTACAATTAGTGAGAAAGGCTATTATTGCCCATTTGTTAGCAGTGGCATTATGACCCATCAATTAAAACAGATGTTCATCTTTGATAAATACAAAAATAATCCCATACAAGTAATGTGTCGAGTAACTAGTCAGGCATGTAATGACAGGGTGGGAACATCCCTACCAACACATAGAAATGAAAATAACCTACTCACCTCAACTTTAGTATTTGTTAATGATTGCACACTTTATCAGAAACCTCTTAAGGCTCCAATTAAGATAATGTATTTATGTTTATGCTGATTAATACAAAAATAATGAATGAAGCTTTACTGTGAAAAAAAACTGACATTTATTTTTAAAGAGCAAAGCCACAGGCAGCTAACTAGCTTCTCAACTCAGTCTGTGAAGGAAATGAACAGCTTGAAGGCAATGATGTGATCGCATGTAAAACGGATGCTGGCATTAGCAAGAGTGGCAATAACAACATTAGTGGCAATAATGTTATCCAATAATCAGTATTTTTTCCATTTGTTCCAGGGGCACTTAAGTTATTAGGTCAAAAGGCCATTTAAGCCAATTATCACCAGTATGTTTTGCGCTCATATAATGGACACCTATAGGAAACAATTAGAAATGCCTGTAAAGAGGTTAATACATACATTGCTATAATTTAATGAGTATTTTACTTCTGATATGTTGAATTTCCTGAAATGTATTTTAAGTTATTTATCCAACCTCAAAACCACATTAGTTTAGCTCTTTTTCCTTTTCCTGTAACAATCAGGATGCAACAATAACACAAGTCTGTATCTCGCTGCCTTGCTTACAAAAATACCTAAACAAACCCCTTAGCATGTTACAGTGGTATTATGCCTGGTTTTCTTAGTGTTATTTTGTTAACAATTTAAGTATAGTACATGTTGTTCTTAAAGTTTACATATTTTTTAATTGAATTTAAGCAATTGTTGGTATATTGATCTTGTGTTTAATATAAAACTTAGATTTAAAAAATGTTTTTAGGTAGAGGCTTTAAATAAGCCCAATGGGTTATTTACCTCTGCACTGTTGTTCGCATGTTATCTGTTATGCTTGTGTGTTATTGTTGGATTGTGCACAACCATTAAAACCTAAAATAAAAACTTAAAATCTAAAAAATCATTAGCTTCTCAAAGGTAAACAAAAAAAAGCAGTAATACCAGAATCAACTTTATGTGCTATACGTACCAGCATAGCCAGTATATGCGAGACTACAGGGAGCTAACATGTTAAGCCGACGCCCTTTAGTACTCTGTGTGACCTCCACAATCAACATGCAGCCGTAATCTTTCATCAGCAACACTTTCATCAGATTGCTCTCCTGTTACATACAGTTGATTGCCTCCTTTTGCATTTTCATCAGCATATGACTGTGGGTTTAGCCTCATCATGCTCGGACTACATCATTTCCCCTATTCTCATAGAGGAGGGAAATAATGGTTCTGTGTCATTTATTTGCAACATATTCTGATTAATAATGTGTCTATTCATTTTATTAAATGTGTGATGTGTGATATGAACAATGTTGTTTTAACTATGTAAAATGGCCGCATTGAATTCAATGAAATTCCAGGAAAGGAGGCAATGCAAGTTTATTGATAAAGCACTTTTCAACACAAGGCAGTTCAAAGTGCTACAAAAATGAAAGACATTAAGAAAATGGCATTTAAAGACAGGCATTAAAAAGCAAAGATAATAAAAGAAAAATCTAAAGGAAAAAACATGAATAAAAGTTAAAGTGCAGTTTAAGATACGAATAGTTCAATTAAAAGCAGTGGCAAAAAGAAAAGTCTTCAGCCTGGATTTAAAAGTAGTAAGAGTTGCAGCGGACCTGCAGGAGGATTTGTTTGTAAATAATGTGAAGGAAGGTTAACTATTCCTTTACCTTTGCTTTTATAATGATGAATCAATTTGAAATTTCCATTCTCTAGGTACACAACAGTTTTCTCTCTATCCTGTGTGGTGTTGTTTTTCCTTTATTATTCTTTCACCGGCATTGCTGAGCCCAAGAGGGCACTGTTTGATGTCGGAATTGGTATCTTGCCACAGAGGTGGGAAATAGGAAATTAGATTTGTGGCCTCTCTAAGGTATTGGCCTGATGGTGGCAGCAAGTTAGTCTCAACTTTGCTCTGCATGACACTGCCTGGTATTTTTTAATATTACGTTTCCCTCATCTGATTCAAAGCAGCAGAGACTTTAAAGTACGTATACCACCACAACACCAGTGCAGAGTAGAGACCCTGCTGCGATGATGCTACTATGTCCCCAATGCTTCCTGACATTTATAACTTTTTAAAATGTAAAACTTATTTTATTCTCTGCCACAGTCAAGTGCTATAAAGGCCATTATATTCTGGAGCATAAGTGCGTGAACTAAACAAAAACATCTTAGGACATTATGTGTTTTTCTTTTCTGCCAGCTTTTGGTAAACAAAACAATAAATGACTAAAAAATGGGTAACAACAAGAAGGAGCACGCAACAAAATGGAGAAAATGCATGTGATTGGAAAGTAATAAAAATGATTGACGACAGAAATATCAGTGATGAATGATGATGAGTCCCGTTAGTATTCTTGAGGGGCAGAAGACTCCAAAGACAGAGCCAGTAATCCATCTCAAAGCAGTACACTGCCATCGATTGGTACATTTGCTTTTTGTAGCATATAACTATTTCTATCTGTTGAAATGTATTATGTTCAGTACATACACTGAACAAAAATATAAACGCAACACTTTTGTTTTTGCTCCCATTTTTCATGAGATGAACTCAAAGATCTGATGTTTCAGATCTTTGAGTTCATCTCATGAAAAATGGGAGCAAAAACAAAAGTGTTGCGTTTATATTTTTGTTCAGTGTATGTACTGAACATAATACATTTCAACNGTATACATACATAAATATGTTTCCCCGGTGTGTCAGGGAACTCACGCAGCGTCAGAAAATAAAACCCTCTCTCTTTTCCTCCGTACCCAAATCTCTAAAAACGGGGCTACAACGGCGCTGATCCAGATTTGAGTCCGATGTGACGTAATATCTGAAATGTGGACCCACGGCCCTATCAGAAACGTTGCTATCAGAAACAATGCCCGACTGTTTTGGACGTAATATGGTAGGATGTTTACATTAGCATCGCTAACACTCAGAGCTAACCTGTACTGGAGAGCATGTGTGTGAAGAAGCAGGAAATAAAAAGGAACTCACCTTGTGGTATAACCGGCAAGAGAGAAAGCCTTTGAGCTCCATACTGTTTCAGAAATAATCCTTGATAATCCATGATATGGCCTTTCATCACGGCAGTATTTACTTTAGACAGTAGCTGCCGGGTCCCGCATGAGCTCAGCCCCCTACTTTTTATTTTAATTTTAAAGCTTTATACCCCAAATCAGCGCTTTTGAAACAGGAAGTGAAATAGAGGGATATGAGGCATGGCTAGAATGGGTGATCTGTTTGGTATTTTGAGCAAAACACTTCATAGACATGTTTTTTATATATTTGTATATATCTGAGACCTATGCTAATGCCTACAAATAGCATGATAGGTGACCTTTAACTAAAAAATAGCAAAGAAATGTCACACGACAAAGGTTAGAAAAGTACAATATATTTGAATTAAAAATAAAAGAGCAGTGTTAGTGTTGTGCATGGCTGTGAATGAGTGTGAGCAAAGGTTCACCTCCGCCCCAGGAGAGAGGCGCTCCACGTTCACAAACACGGCGTTGATTCCTGCTGTTTGTCTGATTTTGTCTGAGGAGGAAGTGAAAGCTGTCAGATGTTTTACTTCCCAGATTCACAGAGCGTACAGAGGGAGCAGATGTTACCTGCCAGAAGCTGGAAGTTCCCTTTTCCAAATATCTTCTTCTTCTCTGGAGTTTTGGTGGAGAGGACGATCTTATCAACGACCCTCCAGTTTTCCAGCGTGTTCACCAGACCCTCGGCCTCCGCCATCATCAGCCCAGCTGCACAGAGAACAAGATCATACTAAAACCCCACAGTAGTACACTCAATGCTGTAGAGATACAATCATTAGCTGTTAAATCAACATCTAAATCTATTCTGAGGTTTTCTTTGTTTTAAAAGGAAAATAAACATCTGGTTCTTCCAATGGGAAATATTTTGGTTTCTTTTACTCTTCTATCACAGTGAAAATAATATTTTTGAGAGATTATGGGACATTTTTTGGCTTTGGAAAACACTGATACCAGAGTAGTGGTTCTCAAATGGGGGTGCGCGGACCCCTAGGGGTACGTTGGAGTACTGCAGTGGGTATGTGAGATTTATTTTATGTAATGAAAATAAATAAAAAAATACCAATTTTCGGAAAAGTAACGAAGTTTGAGCAGTGTGGGTTTTATATTAACAGTTACACATATTTCAAAACGCGAAGTGTAATAACTGCAGTGGCCTTCCTGTCACTGAGAATAACAAAGGTCCTCAGTGAAGCACAAGCCCATGTTTCTCACTACATGGTAAGTACAACTTATTAAAAAGATCAGTTCAATGTAACTAATGTCCTCTTAGTGCATGATGTTAAAATTGGTTTGCCATGAATTTAGTGATGGATTGTAAACATTTGAAATGTAGCATTTAAGTGTTTTTCAGTTACAAGGTTGTTGTTTTAATAAATCAGACACCGATGGTGCAGCGCTGTACTGTACTTCTTTATATAGGCATCTTCCCTAACAAATAGTTTTTGCGCTGATCAGGGGGTACTTGGCTGCATTTTTTTTCCAAAGGGGGTACATTATTGAAAAAAGTTTGAGAATCACTGCCATAAGAGTACATAATCTCCCCCCACCTCTGTGAGCAGTTACCTGTGGTCTTCAGGTGCTGCTTCCTGCTTCCCCCACTTCACATCAGGATGGCCATTGATGAACACTTTGGAGCTGCTGACCCGGAGCGAGGGCCTGCAGCGAGCGTAACCAGGAACAGCTCCTCCACCTCCCCGTCATCCAGGGAGATCCTCTTCATCTTCCATCCCCTTCCTCTCCTCCTGCTGACCTCTGACCCTGAACTCATCAGAGTCCCGCCCCCTTGCAGGAGGAGCGCACAGAGCAAAGCCTCTGAGCAGGCTTCCTGCGGCTGCTCCCTGGCACTGAGAGGAGCTTCTGTGTCCTGTGTATTCGAGGCAGATTTGACACACTTTATTAAATCACACACAATGGGAAAAATCGTCCGTTTCATTCTTGTTGTGTGTGTGTGGTGTGTGTGGTGTGTGTGTGTGTGTGTGTGTGGTAGCGACAAAACTCCCATTGAGTTTATGCTGCTGAGAGGCTAACGTGTCTCCTCACTTTGACGCGGCTACAAAGAAGAGTTCCGTGCTGTCGTTGTGGTTGTTGTTGTTCATGATGTTTAATGGAGACATAATAACATAAATAATCTTCTTTGCAGGACCCAACATATCCCTACGCTCACCCTCTTTGGCTTCCACAACACGCCCTCGGCACACAACAGGTGGGAGTAAATACCTTACACCACAGACAGGTGATAACTTGCCGGAAGGTGGACCCAATTTATAACTTGTGTCTTGTAAACACATAATTAATCACTACAATAATAAACAATGGCAAAAATAAGCATGTTGGGTCCTACACACTGTGGGTATTTACATTTCTAATCACTGTAATGGTAGGTAATAGGAAATGAAGGGAACATCTTAAATAGGCATAGTGCAGAAATAGATTTCAGGAATAGAAAACAATTAAATAATACAGTATTTTTGAAAATGTACTTATTTTGCTTTTCGTGGAAACAGAAGAAAGGTAGCATTTGAATATCAGATTTCCACACATACACAGGACTCATATATATTTTGTTTGGTTTACATACATTTTTATTAAGGGTTTTACATTTACACATTTCACATTTACACAGTGACCCTGTATGAAATGTTCCTACCCTGCAACCTGAAGCAGTGTGCAACGGCGGCTCGGTGTGCGCCGAGGTGGGTCCCTGCAGCAGAGGGAGGGGGGGCAGGCGGGAAGAAGATCCTTCCTCAGTGCTGTCATTATGACATTTTATATAGTCAACCTTTATATATTCATATCTATAGTAAACTCATAAACAAACGCTCAACAGAAACATGTGCTACTTCACAGCCATTTTAGAGCATGGCGCAGTGGGGGTGTTTCTTCTTCTTTGTGGATGACAGTAACCTGGCAGAGGCCACACTTGCTACCTGCTGAGGAGGAAGGTATTTGCTGGATATCATGTGTTGGTTTTGGTTAATTAATAATTACAATTTTTTTTAAAATTTCACTTAAGAAAATGTATTATTTATTAATAGTAGGATGTATTTATTGGAAAAATATAATGTTATTGTTTTTCTATGTATTTAACAAGAACCCCATAAACATCAACAACAACAACAACAATTATATGAAATTAAATAATAGACATGCCAGAAAGATCCTGATGAATGATTATAAATAAGGCTAAGGCCTAAACCTTAATGACATGTTTTTTAACGATTTATTATCATAGTTCACAAAAGTGTAGGTGTTATATTATTTCAATATTAAAGGTTCTGGTGGCAGTAAATAATTGACATTAATATTCAGAATAAAAAGTCAATCTAAAAACAATGTTATCTTTTAGCTTTGGGATCATCTACATCCAATGCAAAGAAAGTGGGTAATATTGTGGAAGTACAACACGGAGTCCGGAAATACAGAATTTACTTTTTAGAATAGTTTTAAGCATTACGACCTTGGCCAATTATAGAATAATGTTGAAATAAAATACGTATCTTGATTGATATTTTGTAAATTGTTTTTAAAATTCATTTTTAGTTGTTGCAAAAATACAATTTGAAAGGATTAAATTTTGTCATTTAAATATCAGACTGTGATGTGCACGTTAGTTCATCTCGTGCATCATCACCATGATTATTACGCAGCGCATGGGTGTGGCCGCGCGTGACGTCAAAACGACGTCAGACAGGTAGACAGAGCTCCATATACATGCCTTTCCAGATTATGGCGATGGCACACTGAGAGGATTTACAGGTTGTTTCTGTGAGTGAACATACATGCTAACAGTTTATGGTATCATTCATTATCAAAGGTATTTATTTAAAGCGAGCTCTGGGAATGGGACCAACAAGCTGCAGCATGCTGGACTTGACCTTCACACTGAGGGAAGGCGTGTGTGTAATCACCTGAAAATAGGGGAAGTGAATCTTCCTCTTGTGAATGGACCTTACTACGTTTTCCCAGTGTAAAGAGGAAACTATTTCCGGAGGTGGTTCTTTGGTGCTTATCTCCCGGACTGTCCCTCAGAGGGAGATGCCCAGCTGCGGGCTGGAGGGGACTCTGTTCTGCTGCTGCTGCTGGCTGCTGCTGCCTGTCTGCTGCTGGGCGGGGGTGAGCTTTCTCATATATATATTCAGAGGTGGGAAGTTACATAAGATGTACTCAGAAGTCCATTAAGTCAAATGTATGTGAGGTTTCACATTTACTTTGAGTTTTCACTATGTTGCTAGCTTTTCTGAGGTAAAAAGTGTACTTTATACTCCACATACAATTTAATACCTTGTAGTTAACTTTACAGATGGCTATGAATGATTGAAATATAATCAAGTGTTAAACTCAGACTTTGGTTACACTGGAGTAATTCACAAGCTACCCTGCCATAACAAGAGGTCATGTCAAACTACTGCCTTTAGGCAGCTTGAGAACACTTTAATGATCAATCATTATTAAACATACTATATTATTCTGAAAATTGAGCATCTGCACAATACTACTTTTACTTTGGTACTTAAAGTATATTTGATTGCTGTACTTTTGTTACTTTTACATTGAGTAACATTTTGATACATACTTTTACTTGAAACAGAGGTATTCTACTTCTACTTTTTACTCATACAAGATCTGAGTACTTCCTTTCCAGCCTCTGATTATATTATATACCATATTATGTTATAATTGTATTATTTATCTATATTATATTCAGTATTATATAATCTGTATTTTACTGTTATGTCATTGTTTTATGTTTTACATCATTCTCAAATGGAGCAACTGAAGTGAAATTCCCCACAGAAAGGAAAGATATTTTATATAGATAATTGTTAATGCTTTTCTTCAAATTAATTCCCCAGAGGAAGGAGTGTAATGCTGAGGTTTGGTGAGGCCGTTGCCCATCTCACCTCTCCTGTTCCTCCCCCAGTTGTTGACCTCCGTGAACCTGTCCATCGCGTGCAGGCTGGGGGACGGAGTGTGCTGCTCCCGTGAGGAGGAT
>NW_011369951.1:820536-828158 GCF_000735185.1 Notothenia coriiceps
ATTTTGTGTATATAGAAATGTTTTAGATCTTTGAGTCATCTCAGAAAATGGGAGCAAACAAAGTGTATGCGTTATATTTTTGTTACAGTGTATAAAACATGTTGAAAAAGTAACAATGCAGTGCGATTGTTGGTCTTGTTGTTCGCTATCTACCTTAGCTTTTTTGTTATTTTAGTTTATTTGCCATAGCCCCAATCTTTACATAACCATAACCATCCTTAGAGCATATGCAATGAAGTTAAGATAAGATAGTACTTTATTGATCCCAATTTGGGAAATGTTTGTGATTGCAGCAGCATAAAAAGAAATTGGCAGAGTACAACTACACATACAAAAAATAAAGAAAATAAACAAGAAAGAGAAAATATTCATAATGTTGAATTTAAAAAATGAACAAAAACAAGATATAAAGCAAGTATTATATATACATAAGGTTATTGTGACGGATGGGATATTAAATAGGTATGAAACTGGGATATTAATAATAACTGAAATATGTAAAATGTACAGTGTGATTTTACTCCAAGAGATATTGTGCTGGTACCAACATTTTGCTAAACACTAACACCCAGCAGAAGACATGTTAGGTATTCATTTCTCAATTAACATTTGGGAATAATGTCAAAGATCCTATATTTAGTCTTTCCCCAATCTCTCAAATGGTATTTTTTTATTTTGTATTTCTTCACACATATGAGGAGCCCAACTATAGGAGCGAACTCTATAAGTTCTTCAAAGTATATTAGTGGAGGCGCAGTGGATGGTGAGTTTCCGTTCTTCAAACAGCAAGCTTTGTGACTAAGCTCAGTGTTGCTAAAGCATAGCCCACAATGAGACTGTTCCTAATTAACACCCATCCGGCAACACATTTAAAATAACTTCAAAGAAAAAACGTTAAGCTTAAAAATACAACCAGAGCCAGCACTGAAAGTAAACTACTCTCTTTTTCGCATGATAGACACACACACACACACACACACACACACACACACACACACACACCACACACACCACCACACACACACACACACACAACACACACAACACACACACACACACCACACACACACCCCCCCCCCACACACACAACACACCACACAACACACACACACACACACACCCAATGATAGAACACACACACACACCCACACACACACACACACACAGCCATGTGCATTGCTTAAAAAGATAAGCTTTTTAGGTTTGTGGATTTACAGTCCCGCTATTTGGTTAAGCCCTATAGCCAAGGGTAACATAAAGTTATTTTAAATCGTTTGTGACCATTCCGATATTGTTTGTTGTAATTATCAACCTCTATAAGTTGAACCCTAACGAGCTGAATTGTGTCTGGCAAACAACAAACAGTGCTTGTGTACAATCCCCCTCATTATGATTCATCTCCTCCACAAGTGAGCTGAAAGTTATTGCTGGGAAAATGATAAACAAGCCTTCTTCTCTCTGCATCACATCTGTCCTGGCCCTTGCCTGATTGCTTTGTGAGCGCTGCTTAATTGCCAATTAGGGGGAGACCAGGACTGCAATTACAATAGGTGTGTGTGTGTGTGTGTGTGTGTGTGTGTGTGTGTGTGTGTGTGTGTGTGTGTGTGTGTGTGTGTGTGATTGTGTTTGCTTGTGTGTAGTTCAAAACTTGTAAGAGGCATCAAATGAGACAAGGTTAATTGGTCGTCCTTGAAGCGATGCTCAACATACGTATATGTTGACCAGTCAGTGTAGAAAAGTGCATTGAAAGGTCATGGCAGACACGGGTTTATGTATTCTCCAGTGATGGATAAATACTACCTGCCCAATTAAAAACTAAACCTATGTGGTGTGACTGCGGATATGAGTCTAAATGGAATACTGAATAACAGGAAATGACAGGGTTTCTCCTAAAAATATCGAAACCAGCAGCGGAAAAAAAGGAATTAGTCGTAAATGGTTGCATGCTGACACACGTAGACTAGATGATTATAAGGATGTCTGTTAGATAGAAAGTATCATCATTACTGGCAATGATAATTGCTGTTCTTGACTATTGTTTTTGAAAACAACATTTGAAGTGAAAAAAAACTTGATTTGACCAGTTGGGTCATTTTGTAAGAATATCTAAAAAAGTGTTGTTGAATTCAACTGAACTGAAATACCCCCAAGATAAAAAGGCTGTCTCTGTCCCTGGCTCGTGTTTTTTTGTGTCCTTCAGCATACCTCTGTTGATTTCCAATAGGCACTTGCCCTTAGGGGGAATCCCTGCCGACATGAAAAAAACCTCAAAAAAACTGATTTGAACTTGGTCAGATCGACTCTCTGAGGGAGAAGGCTAACAACAATGCTCCCTCAGAGGTGTACTGAATCACCATCAGTGCATTCAGGGACAGAACATACAACCATGGTTCAGTGACAGTATGTAACATTGTGTAAAACTCCTGTTACTTACCTCCAAAGATGAACTAATTGTGGTAAATCAAGTGTTTGTTTCTATTACATCTTAGGTGACAATGTGTATGTGTATAAAATCACATTAGTATAATTTGATGTAATGAAAAATGTCATAAAGCATAACTAACTTTTACAATGACTTGTTTACTTGTTATTGTTACACGCTTCCCCTTTTTGTTCCCTCTCTTCTCTCCTCTTTGCTCTGTATGCTCAGGTGCTCTAGGCTTTCCCTCTTTAATTGGTCCTTATGTATTGTTGTTGTTGTTTCTCTTAAATATGGAGAATATGGTATAGTCCAGATTTTGCATCTTTGTTTCTCTGTTGAGTTTATGCATTTGCCTTTTGGTTTTGGTGGGGAGTTATTTGTCCTATACGGCCCCTTTTAATAAAATCCCCTCTTATAAAACACAGCCCCTGTCTCCAGCCCCTGCTCACTCCCCCCCCCCCTATACCTGCCATTCTCTACCTGTCCACCAGATGCCCTCACCTTCCCACCGGTCCAAGTCACATGACCCACTCACCTGCTTTAACTTACCCTAATTAACCCTGCAGCCCCCTTTCTCCAGCCATTTTGAAAATGTGCCATGTGCTGCATAGCTGTGTTTTCTAGCCTCTCTTGTCTTTTTACCTGAAACATGTTGGTGTTCCCATGCTGTTTTAAACATCAGATTGGTCTTTGGACTTTATTTATTTGTTTGTACCTGTTTGGACTACCTTCTCGATGTTGACTACCAACTGCTCAATATTCCTGTTCCTGCCTTTAAGATTTTATAAATGTATGTATACCTTTCATTTTGGCAACGAATCCCTTGACATTATCATTCAGTCAGTGCTTACATCAACCGTTTTCAATAGAAACTATACAACAAACACAACAAGTTATACCAGTGAAGTGTGTGTGAGTATTTCTACTTCACAGCAAACATTGCCAATTGAGATTGGTTGTTGGATGTGCTAAATTCAACAAGTTAAGAGACACAGGCTACACTTTCATTAGGAAGGAATATGCCACCATTGTTTGCATTGGCCTTTACCTGGGATTTGTTGATAATGACATTATACAATTTGACCTTTCCAAAGTCAATTTCTCTCATTTCCTAAATACTCTTTCAACCTAAAGCTTTCTTTTACAATAGTAAGGGAATCTTTCGAGTATTCCTGGGTTTAGGGAGTCCTTCTAGTGGTTTAAAAACCATCTGCTGGCCATTGGTTGAGCATGTTAGAGATTGTGGTGCCTGAGGTGAGCAGGTGCTAAAGCAAGATCAGGTTCTTAAATGGACTCTAGGAATCTTTGACATTCAATTACCCTTCTCCCTACTATGTCCATTCACTGAGCATGAACTCATGTCCACCTTTTGGTTAGCACATTGATAAGGGTGGCACTTCCCTGCCTGCCTTCTTGCATCCTACATTCAATCTAACAATAGTTGGTGTTGTTTACATGTGTTGTTGGTATCTTTCTTGTTAAATCGCTTTCACAAACCTCACTAAAGCGTCTGTAGCCCGTGAGCTGCCTAAAACTAAATAGCGGATTTCTCACAATTTTCGACACACTGTCACAACATTTAGTTTAAAATATGTATTTTTCCATTTGCGATCAGTATTGACACATTTTTTAAGTTGTACAGAGAACAAGCCTCAAGCCCAGTGTTTTTTTTCCGCTCCTGTTGGATTTATTTAATGCCCTAGTCTCCGCTCACATGTTTGACGCAGACTTGAGTTGACACCCTAAAAAGGTTAAATGACGCGTATAGTTGTCCTAAACACAGACATATGGTATGAATGTGTGCAATGACATATATTCCTCAGATTTGCTGGTTTTATTGGACTTGACACACTGTGCTGACATTTGGCAAGGACAATTGATTATTCAATAACTCCTGTCAGGCCATGATAGATTGCACCGAATCACAGGCAAGGTGCACTGTTTGCAGCTTTAACCTTTTGCAATTGCTACTAGCTGTGCTTTTGTTTGGTGATAATTTGGTGTACTTCAAAATTGCAGTGGTCTGAGAGGGTTTTTCTCTGCTCAATGCAGTCACTGTAGTTTCCATTGCTGTGATGTGCTGCATGTTGGTGTTTCACATATCAATGTTCAATACTCATCAGTGTAAACTACAGTTTCACTTCAATGTCATGAACTCCAATTGAGTATATTTTGATGTACTTTACAACTGGATGAACTGGTTAAGCTCAATTTATAAATGTAATCAAATATTTATATAAGCCAATGATTTAAGCAAGACAAGAAACGCCAACATTGTGTCACTGTTTGTGTACAAAATGTTAATTTAATACTGCTCAATGTTTAATTTGGTTAGTTTAAGCACTTGAACAAATCTTTTGAGCTTGTGTCCTCTTTTAATATTAGTGTCCAAACGTTCCCACACCACAAATTAATTATAGCACACTCTGAAATGCCCCCCAAAGTGCCATCATTAAACATTCTTTGAAATGTAAACAACTATTACACCAACTTCAAAGTGCCGTGAAGCTTGGTGAATAGAATTATAAAAAGTACTGAGCTTCATATGAGACACATTTTAATATGTTTTAGATAAAACCACATTCCCTTACAGTGCATACTTCTTTACGGTATGTATCACTGCAGCAGTTGTCGGCTGATTTCATTCTGACTGAAGGGACATATTTTACCCCAAGAGGATAATGTTATCTTCAATGGTAGTTCCATCTGTATCAGTATCTGCTCCTAAAACATTAGCAAAGCGTAATGGTTTAGGTGTCACATGAGTTATCCACATGAAATGCTGGTTTGTATAGTCATTGTCATTGTAAGGGAAAGAAAAGAAAAAGAAAGCATCTGTTGTTTAGGACATTTGTCCAAATCAAGTTTGTTTGTCTTCAAGTTCTGAAACCCTTTAGTAAGTGGTGCAGGTCATTGTGGATGCTTTTTGTTTGGGATAGAGCCATATAATCCACATGCATAAAGATGTGTGGCAATCAACTAAATATGGGACCTTTCCATCATGGGATTGCGGTTTGTTTCCCATTTCCTACCAAGAGTTAATGCTAATTTCGATTGCCAATTACCGATATTGTCTCCCTACCTTATGGTTTCCCAAACCTTAACTGAGTACTCATCTTACTTTTTATCTTATTGATTTTGGGACGCACAGACAAACAAGGAGCCAGCATACTGTTGTTAGCTGTCAACATGCATGCATGTTATATAAAGTGAGACTTAAAGAAATAAATAGTTTTAACATAATAAGGGGTTTGACATAGTCGTCCGTGTCCAACCATATGGTGATGTTCCATACATTGCACGTATAATTATACAATATTAAGTATTGGTTTGTTTGGGTTTGGTGACATTATGTTGATGATTAATTATTCGTGCCTTCATCATTCAAGCCATAGTAAACCAAATAATAATATACCTTTACATTTTATTTTTTACATGCTGGTGGTAATTTATGTGTAGATGTCAATATATTCATTTCCTGCAGACTTTTGGCACCATTTGATGTTGTTAGAGCCATATAAGGTTTGCCCATTTCCTCAAACTTTTTACTTTATTCTCATGACCACAGTAGCCCGAAAAAGTCAAATAAAATCCAGCAAAACCTTTCGATGAATATTTTTTGTTTCCCATCCAAATACAGTATTCCTCAGTAGTTCAGTTCTATGCCCTGTTGTTGCTGAATAAAGAACTGCCTGCATGTGCATTTCAAAGGCTTCAGCATCATAAAAGGAAGCGTCAGTCTCGGATGAAAGCTGCTTCACTGTTGACTGAAACATCCAGCACCATCCCTTCCCCTATCTGAGCACTCCTCCTATGATGACACATGTTCTAATCATTGGGTCATGTCACATCTGATGCTCTCATCCACATCAAAAGTCACACGTTGAGATGCAGAAATTCTCAAAGAAGCAGAGGAAGGAGAAGGGAAACCGCCTTCCTGCATTGGTTATGTCAGGGAGGAGTAGAAAACGTTTGACACTTCCTTCCCTGCTCTCCCCCTTTAGAAGCCCTCCAGGATACAAGGAGGACTGTGTAGCTGCTCTCTGCCTCTGATTAGCGGTCATCCATTGGGAATTGGTGCAGAAATTTATTTTATTTATATACATTCATTGTGCATGAAGGAGTCATCAGGGAGACAAGGCAGTGTCAGCAGCGTTGGTCTCTGGCTAGCACGATGCATTTTTTTACGTTATTTATAGATTCCAGAGCAACCTGACCTAGTTAAAGCGCCTTGAATGGGCTTTGTTACTGTAGCTGTATGCTTGAATGGAGAAATACTATTAAAATATTCACAGATTTCTGTCGACATGTAGCAAATTGTTTGTATGCTAGCTGTTTCCTACTGCCAATGAAATTGCTCGCACAATTTTAACATGAAAAATTCACATGGATAATTCCTTCATATTCACATATTGTGTGTTTGAATTGTTTTTTAGAATTTATTATTTTTTCCCAACGTTTTCTCAAAATACTTAAATCTCTCAGTGCATTTATTTGTTTACCCCCAACAGTGGCCGTAATGCACTGGGATTACAGGATCCAAAGGCATCTAAAAACCATGTTTCCCTGAACAGGTACGTGCATTTTACACCTACACTGGATTTCTGTTCTAGCTTTGGAGTCCTGAACCTGAGTAATACAAAGCGCAGTTAGCTCATTATATATTTAATCCTACAATACCACCTAAAATATATATTATGTCTACAGTTATGGTTTGTCTCCATGCCTAGTAGCAGCATGCCCGCTCTTTGGTCACCTGTCTTATAGTTATTTATGTCTTCAACCAGATCCAAATGGTGACGATATTAAAAAACCTTTTTGATTAACGGCATTCTTTCATGTGTAGCTCAACGGTTGCTGGTATGGACATACACCATAAATGCTATATATCTGCTGCTAGCTAATGAATGTAATACATGTCACTCTCCACTCATCCTGCTTTTACTTACTGTACACATAACTCCAGGGAAATATGTAGTTTTTTGACTGAAGCTAGTGAATACTGTTATACTTGTATTTATTTGTCTGTTTTTGTGCAGTGAAAATGTATGTGTTGAATGAATGAGAATAATAGTAATTGGCTCTCACACTAAACAATGAAAAGGGGAAAGGCAAATTGATCCCTCTCGCTCTTTCCGCCCCCCCCCCCCTCGTATAACTTACCGTTATAAATTAGTAGTTAGTCGTATTAACGTAAACG
>NW_011369951.1:828190-831766 GCF_000735185.1 Notothenia coriiceps
CCCCCCCCCCCACATCAAACACAACAACACGCACCTGTTAAAGCCGGTGCCAGCATGCACTGCAGCAACACGGACGCATTAACACACAAACACACACGGACACACCATCTTGGCCACAGTGCACCTGATCACAGCCCACTCACAGGGAAAACATACACATAGCTCCACTTGCCAAAAGAATCCCAGCGTGTTGTGTGAGAGCAGCGGATGACTAAGGCAGGAAATAAAAGAAAGTCAAAGCCCTTTTAGTGAGCGGAGAAGAAAAACACTCGGCTGGCTCTTTGTTGTCTGCAGAGTAGAATACAGAGTTCTTTTAATATCTGGAAATCCCATCTTGTAATATGTTTTTGGTTCAATGTAGGAAACAGTGGAGGCAAATGTAGATGAGGCGCATCTCAGAAAGACCTTTCTCTGTACTTCCTTTGTGACTTCTCCAAACCCCCTAGCTAACCCTCACATCCACTCGCCTACGTGAGCTGGTAATAACTCTCTGCTCCTGTTCACCTTTTCCCCTCTCATAAGGTTCAAGCTCTGTGGCACATTGTGCACAATGCCGGGTACCGCTCTGCCACTGACCTCTTCGCCACCCTGCGACAGCCACACAAGTAAACCCCCATCACTGGTGCACACACTAAAACATTCATATGCATTAAAGTGTGCCCATGCCTTCTTATGGGCGCCGCTCCAGTCTTAGTGACATATGGTTGAAACTCCTTTAGGGACATGCCGTCCAATATGGACACACACAGTAATGTTATTGAGAAATCTCTGTGGACTTTTTTGCATCACTGCTTTTTGTCCCTGAGGGAGAAATCTCTCTTTGTCACGACGGGGGCACAGTGAACATTGTTTGTCAGAAGCATTGGAGTACATTTATGAAATATACTGTGAGTTGTGCTCAGTTTTCAAACAGCTGTGTGAACGTTTTCATTATGAATACATTCAGATTGCACAAACAAAGCATGTTTTCATAAATTGCTTCCAGCTAATCTGCATTATAGTGTGATAAGTATATTGTGTGAACATTTGCAGTGTTTGTGTCTGTAGCAACACATCCTACTTTAGGTGTAATTCACCATTTTAGAATGTCGGAAAAGCTTTAATTATATGATAAGGTGTCGAGAAAAACAAACGCAGGAGCCTTATTCACTTTGGACAGTTACATTTGCTTGTATATTTTCAGCTCAAAAACAATGCTTGGAAAGAGTCCGATTATTCCTGACAATTACATTTGTTTGTTGAGGAACAAAAAGATGCTCTCTTGGAGTAAGAAGCAGGATTTTCTATGTGTGGGTGTGTTTGTGTGAGTGCTTAAGAAAAAGTTAAATAATTCATAAAGCCTGTGAAGACCAACATGAAGCAAAGCCTCCGAATCTCTCCATCCTTAGTGCATCTACAAATGTATATAACGTTAAGGCAAACAGTAATAATTCAAATATTTGTTTTTAGTTTTCTGTTCCTACCTGGGAGTTCTCACTAGAGGAAATGCAATAATATGGCATTGTTACCATGGTGACAGCCAACTTGTTGATTTATCTCCCGCTGATTTGTTGCCAGTGAGTTCAGTTTTGAGTGCGCCCTGGGAAATGAAGTCTGGAGGTAGTGAATTACAGTGCTGGTTGATGCACTTCCCAGCCAATAATAACTTACCTTCAAACACAATTAAGGAGACTTTATTTAGGCTACCGAAGTGGAATGGTAAATAAATAAAAGAATACAAGAAGAAAGTTCAGAGGCCGCTCAAAGTAGTACACATTCATCACAAGTGTCCCAATACTGTTCATCAGATAGACCTAGAAAAGGGCTAAGACTAATAACCTTGTGTCACACAACAAAGATTTACAAGGACCTTTAAGCCAAGTTGTGTGAAACCATTATACAAATAGTGCACATTAGCTTGCCTTTCCTGTCTTCTCCATCACCAAAAACTGTCACTAATGTGCTCCGCCTGCTGTGTGGGCTCCAGACAGGAAAGAGACAAACAAATGCAGGCAAACAGGCAGACATGAGTAACCTCGTGTTTTTTTCCCCTTTATCTGTCTCTTTCTCTTACTTTATTTGTCTTACCGGGTCTTTCATCCTCACATACAGAGACACTTTGTCAGACAGATGCATACTCATGCGAATGCACAACGATAACAGAAAGGGAAGGGAAAGACACTCCTTTGCTCTTTAGATATGCTCACGTGAGCATGTAAGAGCCCCCATAAAGCAGCACTCGTGGACGCATACAGGAACACATAATGATATAGCGGTGAGTAATCAGGTCTGCAGTCCTAATTACACTCTCATCTGGCATTCAGTCACCCATGAGTAGCCAGGCACATCCGGGTAAACAAGCCCTTTTGTTTCACATCTCAGAAATAACAAGGGTGACACTAGGGGCAGGGACAGAGAAGCATTGAGAAAGGAAACTACTAATGTAAAAAGATACCACCCGCCATGGAGTACAGTTTTTACAGCCCTGTAGCACAGAATGAATATATATCTGTATCAGGTTTAAAAGGTTAACGATGCAGGCCAATGACTCAAGAATGACTTTGCCGTGTGCTAAAGCTCCATCCCATGCCTTCAACTCCTAACATATGAGAGCTGCGCCTCGAGTGAACAAAGGCTGCAGCAAGACATTTAAGGAAAGCAGCCTTATTTTCCAGCAAAGGACAATGCAGCGGCGTACACAATCACTTCTTCACCGGGAGTTTCTGATTACATTAAGACGTTTGTTCTCTGATGAGCTAGCTTGCCTGCCTCTGTGTTGACTTCATTGCTCGCTACAGGTCAGTGAAGCGTGAGCAGACAGCAGAGGGGAAGCGACGCCAGAGGCTGAAGCAGGGAGAGTCGAGTCTTGTCGATTTTGTTGCATTTGCTGGTGAAAGCTGGTAAAGGTCAGGGGGTCACGCGTCACCGAAAGCCAATATGTCAAGTAATTTGTGGTAATAAGTGCAAAATGTTGCTCTCTTTTCCCCACAGATCTGAAATGAATTTGTTCTAGTTGCAAAGGCATTTTCAGCATCAGGCAATACAACTGGTTTGCACTGGAAGCAGCTGTTGTTTTGTCAGCCTCTTTTTATGGAAACAAATATATAATATAGTTGCTTGATGTAGATTTTGAAATGTGTTTGCAGTTTTCTGTGACAACTATTCCAAAAATAATCCAACAGCAGCAAACATCCAGGTCAATCTTTCAATCATTTAGCACTGTGGCATTTTATATTTACTCCACTGTCAGTGATAGATATTGTGTTGGAGACAAACACTTTACTTTCAACCACTATTGACCACATCTTATAGACGATTATAGGCTAGCAAGATGCTAAGGACGGCTATTTTAAGCATTCTACAGCTGTGAAGCAGTGTCTTGACAGTCGGATACATTGTTGGTTATTTTGCCTCAAGTAGGGTTGCAAAGAATTGCATTGCCTCAGAAAAAGGTTCAAGCCTATGGCTGAAGTCGAATTGTCCATTTAGCTTAGGAGCCTTCCTAACGGAGTGAAATGACCCGGAAGTCCCTCAGTGGCAGCCATGATAAGTGCAGTTCGAATTCTCTAGAATGATAGGAAAGGAGGTTTCAAACTT
>NW_011369951.1:831989-841969 GCF_000735185.1 Notothenia coriiceps
AGTTACATTACATTACATTTAGCTTACGCTTTTATCCAAAGCGACTTACAATTACGATTACAGGGACATTCTCCCTGGAGTAACTAAGTGCCTTACTCAAGGGCACACTAGTGGTGGCCTTCCTGGTGGGATTTGAACTCACAACCTTCCAATCTTCATCCCACCTCACTATCCATTAGACCACCACTAACACAGTTCATACAATCATACGTATTGGGATCATTTGTATTAATGTGGACCGGAGGGAGAGGGTGACGAGCATAAATTTCACTTTCCTTTTTTATTCAATTCCAACTTTGGTCATGAAGAATATGTTTCTCTGTTGTCCACGTTCATAAAGCATAAAACAACAGCATCAGAGCACGGTGCAGAGTCTCTAGATGAGTCCCTCGTTCTTATTATACATCCATGTTGTAGTCAGCTGTATAGAAAACTGTAGTTTCCATAGTTTCCCCACAGCAGCAGACGCACAAAATGACGTCCGCTGGCACATCATAAACACGTCGGATAGTGAAAGTGCAGTCGGATTCTCTAAAGTACCGCAGTCTCTTCTCCTAAGTCCTTTTGAATTCTCCTATCCACTATCCCTTAACCCCATGACGTTTCACTCAGAGGTCAAGGAATAGACGATAGGGTTAGACCATGGGTTAGACGTTAGGAGCTGATTTTTGGATTATCCGACCGCAACCTATGTCTTGATTTAGTTGTGTTGAGTGAAGCAAAATAGGCGACGAGAGCCCGACTTTCCCTAACAGTCAGACTGGGGTTTAAGTTACATTTGATTTGAGGTGGCCTAGCTTGCAGCTGGAACTGATAAACTTTGGGAATTGGAAGAGAAGTTGTTTTGTTTATTTGAACAAGAGGTAGTGGGACATTTTGACTTCAAGCTCCACTGCAACGATGACAGTTGCAGAGACAAGGGAGCAGGAATAAAACTCTTGGGAGTGAATTACATCATTTGAGAGGAAATTGAATAGATATGACTTCCAGGCATCTGTAATACATAGAAGCCTGCATATACTAGATTTAACTTGTATTCCTTTTGCGATTTGGCCCAGTTTAAGGTGTTTGACTCCTGCAATAAATCTGCAGTTTCTTAGACATTGGAGCCGGTTTCATCATCTTTGTTCGGCAAAGCACAAATAATGCTTTGGAAATAATAATAATAATAATAATAATAACAAATGATATTTATATTTCAAGGGACCCAAGGTCGCTGTACATGGTGGACAAACAAAACAAATAGACAATCAAAGGGGGGACTAAGAAAGGACTAGGGCCCGAAGGCCAGGGTGAACAGGTGTGTTTTTAATGATGATTTGAAGGTGTCCAGGGAGGCAGCATTACGGATCTCGGCAGGAAGTGCATTCCAGAGGGTGGGGCCCGCAACACTGAACGCCCTGTCACCAACAGTTCGGAGGCGAGAGCGGGGGATGGAGAGCAGGCCCGTGTCTGAGGACCGCAGACTCCGAGAAGGGGTGTAGGGATGGAGGAGGTCCGATAAGTACTGGGGGGCGGAGGGTATGGAGGGATATTTCTACTTAAAAGACCCTTATGATAAATCCTTGTGGATGAATTGTGGATTTAATGTCAATTTCTGCTACTGTACATGAGCTGGTTTTACGTTTCCTCTCTTTTCTTACGTTTCCACCTATTTTTTTATGTGTTGGTGCATTACATTGAATGTGCTGATGGGACAATGACAGGCTGATTATACTGTGCATAAATCGTGACCAATTCAACCTGGCAAATTAGCATTATGCTTCCTTATGCATTATGCTGCCTGTCCTGAAGTACCTCCATTGGTTGCCTGTCAACTTTAGAATAGATTTTAAGATCCTTTTTATTAGTGTTCAAATCACTCCATGGACTGGAGCCTGAATACTTGTCAAACATCCTTTCAATTTATGCTCCCCCTAGATCCCTCAAGTCCTTTGACACTGACCTATTAATTATTCCTTGGATAAGGACAAAGACACAGTGCGAGGCAGCATTTAGTGCATTCAGTCCTCCACTCTGAAATGACCTGAAAATCTGAGGGCATCAGAATATAATATAAATGCCTTTGAGCAAATACATCGTTTTATATATTTCCTATGTGTTTATTGGTATTGTTAAGCACTTGCATTGCAACCTAGGGTGATATAAACATTAAGTTGGATGAAAATATTGGGAATGGATGACGGTGTGGCTAAGTATCACAAATGATTATTTTCCTATACCCCGGAATATCTGTTGCTGTGGCTTGGGAACACAGAGGCGCTATGTTTGATAATTTGAGTAAAGCGTTTTGTTCACGCTTTTCATGTGAAATACATTTTCTATTGATCTTACTTCCCCTGTGCTAACCTGCTAATCATGCTGATGCTAATGTACTGCTTCTCAGTCACTTTCCTCTAAACCAATTCCACTTTGCTCTCACCAACATCCCATCATCCACCTGTGAGCATCGTCCCAACTTCTTCCTGTCACCCAAAGTTCCTCTCCAATATGTTGACATGGAGTGACAAGATCCATAGATTTGCTACTAAAACATATCAAAGCACATGTTTTTCTTCTTTGCATCTGTGTAGTGAGAACCGTATGTTGAGTTGTGATACTACATCCTTGTTTCTGAAGTTATTGGACATTTGCAAAGACCACGCTATACAACAACATGTATTTAATATTAAAACAAAAACAATGAGAAAGCTGCAGAAAAAGAGGAAACGAGAATAAAATGCCTTTTTGAAGCATAAATGCCGGATAAGTCAACATAATTTCTCGTGCTGATAGTCATCATTATCACATGCTGTGATCCCATTGCCATAGATACAACTAAAGGTGAGCAGACAGAGAGAAAGTGGAAAACTGGAGTAGAGCTTCAGTCCCTGCTGGTATTTGTGTTGGTTTGAGTTTGAAGTATCATCAATAGAGTAAAGTGTGTTCGGTTTTAAGCCTATTTTTGAAGACTTCACTGCCAATTATTCTTTAATCGCAGCAGGGAGACTGTTTCATGGAAAGGGGAGCACAGTGCACAGAAAGCTCTATCAGTACTTCTCTTATTTACCACTGTGATGGATGAAAAGCCTACATCTCGCGTTTGGAGGTTGCTAGATAATATATGCGTTGTAACAAGGTACAATACAGAGAATAGGAAGCTGTAAGTCTTTGTCGTGTGTGTGCTTTTAGCTCATTGAAGTCACAATAAATAGGAGACTGTTGACAAAGGATACAGTACTATTTGAAGTCAGAATATTTGTATGCCAACAGCAGAATACAGTTAAAGATGAAGATTTGCAGTACCCACATTCAGTCGGAAAACAACTACTTAACAACAAAATATAAACTAGATAAATATAAATGTATAATACAAATCCATCTACTGAACAATTGGCCTCCCAAGTCCCAGCGTTTTGTATTTGCCTGCACTGAGAAGGTTCTATTTTAAAATATAAATCCCTGTCTAAAGGCTCACATTTGAGTCCAAGATGTTATGAATGGTGTTAATCAGGAAACACAAGACTAACAACAAGACGAAAAAACAACTTCAAGCATCTCCAAATAACTTGTTTATGTTACGCATGGGTCAGTTGATTATGTGTCATATAAAAGGTGTTGATTTCAGTTTATCATCTGACTCTGCATTTCCTCTTGGCTTTATAAAAGTGGATCGCAAGCTTGCCGACCTTTGTGTGTGTTTTGTGGTCCAGAATTCTGTTCAGCCTCTGTGCCCTCATCAACCTTATTTCCATTTGTGGTTGGCTGTTGTGGTTAGTAAAACAAAAATGATGATAATAATTTATTATAAGAAGTGGACACAGTCACCTTGAAGTCAACCACTGGTTTGTAGATTAGGGGTTTTGAAGCCTACAGTATAAGTCTTGGTTGTCAGGGTGGAGTTCAAGTCGTAAGATAAACAAGACCGAACAACAGCATAGCAACCTTTCACTCACAAGGTAACCCTGCTCTGAGTATATTACCATTAATTAACCATAATGCACACAATGTTGCCTTGACTTATTGAGACCGTAAACTCGTCATAAAAGTGTTTTGAGGGAATCAATCAGGCAAGAAGTAGGGTCATTTCCCTATAGACTTCTATAAAGCCATATTTTTTGCAAATTGTTTAATTGCTGGATTTTCGCGATAATTAAAGATTAAGACACTTAAACATTTGCTTCCCTTTGAGACATGGCGGTTGCAGCCTATCCAAAACATACTGTACTGTACATCACAATGGCCACGGCAAACTAAATGAGTGCCTAGCCTGAACAATCTGTGGATTTAGCATGTAGCAGCAGCTGAGCCAGATATTTCCCTCTGGGGTTGAATACCTTAACAAAGCACACAGTGGCGTGGGTATTGGTTTTACATTTGCAATGTTATCAGAGACCTGTCCATATAGTTGCACTGCTTTGTGTCTGACAGATGTGTAAATGTGCAGCTCTTAGCAAAGATGTTCACCACCGCTGAAAACAAGATTATATCAATGTTGTGTTTGCAGCCATTGTACTTGCCCAAGAATCAGTTCATGCATGTTAAACCTTAAAAGCTCTTCTACTCATGAAGCCTTCAAGGGAGTTGACCTTATTTAAAAGAAAGCCATGCTCAGGTCAAACATGAATAATGCATAGATTCCAGGGTCAATAAGTAGCACCAACTAAGGTCAGACTACCCTAAGTGGAAACACAATAGGGGCATGTAGCTTTGTGAAATTAAATTGAATGCATTAAGCTTTGGCATGTAGAACGCGTTTAGGGCTGCTCAAAGGACCAATTTGAGAGTTCGATATCACAGCTGCAACTGGAGACGATTTAGTGCAGCTGGTGGCAAGCGCTAATCAAATTAAAGCTAGTTGAAGGGCTGCGGCTGACAAGAGGCTGCTATGAAGGCTGTGATGCTAGTGATTGGGTTCTTACTCGGGGCCAGGGCCGGCCCTTGGCAGAGGCAGTATAGGTGAATGCTAAGGGCGCAACAATCTATAGGGGGCGCCGAAAATTGAACAAAAAATTAAAATAGTTAGAAATTAAAAAAAAATGTTTTTATTTCATAACAACATAATTTCACGATTTTGGATCCACAAAGTATATCTTATTATCTTATACTAACATAACTACGCCTATATTGCGTACAGCGCCCATAAACTATGCCCCCCCCCCCCAAAAAAAAAAATCAAGTTCAACTGCCCTAGTAAAAACCAGAGGTTTATGTGAAAAAGTTCTTTTTTTGAAATAATGGTTTTAGTAGGTTTTAATTTTGTATTTGTGTTAATTTAATATAAATCAAACTCCCAAAAAACGTATACAGCTTTTATTAACATTGGAATTTACTGTGTAGGCAGCCGCGGGGGGGGAGAGCTTTAGAGAGCTCTCTCCTGAAAGACTGAGAGGCTCTGATAGCCTCAGCTCAGTGAGGTAAAGGCACACCTTTATATGATCATTATAGTTATAACAAAAATAAGAGAATACATTTCCATCTATTCTCTTATAGTATAAAATACTATATGACAGTAAAAAAAAGTTGTTATTAATAAACAAGAATAAAGTTTAAAAGGAGTGATTTGTAAAATATCCATAAATAAAAAGAAAATTGGTTTACGGTTCTGTTTCCTATGGGTGTTGAGAGATGTATCCATAGATCTCAAAGTGCACCAGATTGATGCTTTTAACTTCAATATTTAAAAAAATAAATCTTCCCGGGGGAGCATGCCCCGGAGGTTAGGTCCACCCCCCACTTAAATCATGTTCAAATGGATAGGATACTAAATACATTTGCACACATCTTGTGTCCATATCTTTCTGTTTTGGTGGTCATGCCACAACCGTGCACGTGCATGCATGCGCAAGTCATAGTGTGTGTCTGCATTTTGGGGGGGGGGGGGGGGGGCGCCAGCTAAAATAAAATCTTGTCTAGGGCAGCAAATTGGTCAGGGCCGGCCCTGCTCGGGGCAAGGGTGATTGACATAAGTATCAGCCATCACAACCGCAGTACATCATTCTCATGCTCTGAGACAATAAGACTAATATTGCAACAGATGCAGGCTATTATTGGTTGTGTATTTCCAATGGGTTTGGGAACAATGCTAATATGGAAATGGATGCAATCTGTTAATGTGGAGCATGCCCAGCAATGACTAAGCTACGCTTCATGAGCCTTGCTGGCCTGATGGAGAGACTTGACTTGGCTAGTGCGACCATGGAAGTGTAAGCATGGGCATCTATTATTCAAGACTTAATTATGCAGCGGGCCGCATTGTCAGCCAGTCAATCAGAACCCAGCTTTTCATTAGGCTGCCTGTCATAGCACTGCGCTGGAGGCATGCCTTTCATTCACAATATACATGCAGGACACACAGCCACGCTCACTTACACACATATAGATATACATGCCAATGAACATAAACACACACCCATAGACACTCTATATTCTCACTGCCAATATATCATCAGAAAAACAAGAGGAAGCGTCAAGAAAAAAGTAGCAGAATGACCATAGCTCCCTCCTAATTTCCCTACTTTTTTCGTCCAATAGGCCCCCATGGAGATTCAATTTAAATGTCAAATGAGACTAATTGGATTATGGTAGAGTGAAATCTGAGGAAGACAGACTGAGAGGGAGGAAGGGAGGCAAGAGGGAGGGATATAAGGGATGTGCTGATAGAGGGTAAAAGGGAGGGGGGCGATATTGGCTTGCAATGTAACCTTGTTTAGTGTAGAACTGGCAGCATTGTCTTTAATATACTATGATGGTTTGCACTTTGACTATAACATAATAAGGAAAGAGATTAATAATTCAGGTCAATTTACTTTTAGAATATAGCTCATGGTGTCCTGCTGTTCTGTACAGTAGAACATGCTACGTGCATACTGCATGCACACAAAACACTACTTCCTGTGGTTAACACATGGTGAAGAATGAATAATATACCAGATAAATGTCGATTTTAGAATGCTGACCTTGAATTCTGAGCTCTAAGCGCCATTATATTTAAATAACTATTTGAAACACAATACTAAAAAAACTAAATATTTAATTGATTAAAGTAATTTTGGAGAAACCAGCTCGAGTGCGCTAGAATTTGAAAATACACAGCCGGAAAAAATCTGCCACTTCCTTACAGAGCCCCTCCTCCAACACACACGAACGCGCACATGATCAATGAGGGCAACGAGATAAGTTTGTGCACAGATGGAAGGCTGACAGGCAGGTAGGACCTCCAGTTATTTTAGCCGGGCCGGCTCAGAGGATTGGTCGTACTTTTTTACAGTACTACGGCTTCCACAGATGAACTTTTTTAATGGATTTTTTATCAAGAGCTTTTAGATATTCATTGCTATCGGGATGTTAAAGAGCATTCCATGGAATATACACAAAAAACTGTATCCTCGAGCCGGTTTCTCAAACTTACCTAACCCCACTTTAACTAAAAATAATCAAAGGATTCCATCCACAATGACATGAACATTATGATTTTCAGCCCTTGTTTTACTCTATAAACCCGTTAGAGAAATGTTTTGCACTAAAGAAAGGCTGTTAAATGTGTCTTAATTTGAAGTATGTGTCGTCCCAATACAAACAAATATTGTCATATAGTCCCATTTATAAACCTTTATAAAAACTAGGCTTTATAGTGTTTGCATATTAAACATAATAAGAAAAACATAATGACTCCAGAACGCAAAGAAGCAAATTGTCAAAAGAAAGGCTACGCTCTGTTGAAAAGGCCAAAACATAACCACGGATGGACTAAAAGCACAGGGAGGATAGGAAAAATAAAAAGGTACCGTTCAGAGTCAACGATGAGAGTGAATACAATAAAGAGAGAACAAATATCCAGAAGGAAAAGAGGTATGAGAATTAGGAGAGATAAACATGGAAGAAGGGGGTAAATTAGCGCAGGGGGTAAATTGAACCACCCTTTGTAACCAAGGCAACGGCTTATAGTCTTTTAATCAAGTGACCAGAGAAATTATGCAACTCCACCCATCTTCTCATTGCCCTGTGAAAGAGAAGATACTCATTGTGGTCTGGTAAGTAACATTTTACAAAAAAAGCGTTTTTTGGCTTGTCAAAGTAAAATGTTCTAAAGATGTGCAGCTATATCGGCCTCTGTCATGTCAAAAAAAAAAAGAATCCAGGTTTAAACACATTATACAGGAACTGTCGTCAGAACAATTAGAAATATTGTGATATAAGTTCTGTTAAAAGTTCTTTATTTCTGTAAGGCAATTAAAAAACACAAAATGTGCATACATTCTGGATTCATTACAAATCAACTATGAAATATTGCAAGCCTTTTATTATTTTACATATTGCTGATTATGGCATACCAGCTTAAAGAAACTCAAATAGTCCTATCTCTAACATATTAGAATACCATGAAAAAGTATACTAGTAGCCGTGTTCAAACGAATGCACTGAGAATCGTCTACATTAACTCGAAACCCTGCAAGGGTTTTCCTGAGCCTTGAAAAACACTCAGCTTGCGGTTCAGTTAAACTAAAGTCACAAGTATGGGGAAGACTGGCTGAGTCTGACTGCTGTCCCAGAGGACCGTCATTGACACCCTCCATCATGCGAGGGTAAGCACACAAAAAGAAATTTCCTCAAAGAGAGCAAGCTGTTCACAGAAGTGCAGTTTCCAAACAGCACATTCCACCAAAAAGTCTGTTGGCAGAAAGGGGGAACAATGTGGCAGGCGCAAACGCTAGGCACAAGCCCAAGAGAGAGACCAGCAGCCTTAACAGCATAGTGAAGAAGAGGTCGCTTCCAGAATTTGGGGGAGCTTGCTCTAAAGACAGTGGAACCTGAAGCTTGGAGTCCCAGCGTATCAAAAGTCAATGTTCACAGACGTGTCCCGGAAATGGAGAACAATAGCCCAGTATTCCCATTGTCAAGCCACTGTCTGAACTCAACGACAACGGAGGCCGCCGTCTGACTTGGGCTACGGAAAAGAAGCCACTGGACAGTTGACAGTGGTCCCAAAGTCCCTCTTTTCAGGACGAAAGGCAAGTTTGGTAATTTCCATTTGAAAGAGCAAGGCGCCAGAAGATCCTGGAGAAAGGCTGCGAGAGGAGCAAAATCCAAGTTGCTTGAAATCCCAGTGTGAAGTTCCCCACAGTCAGCGATGGTTTGGGGAGCCATGTAAAGCTGCTGGGTGTTGGTCCCACTGTGGTTTGCATCAAGCCCGAGTAAATGCAGCTGTGTACCCAGAATTTCTAAGCACCACAATGCTTCCGTCTCTGAAAAGCTCTATGGAGCACACTGGGGAATCCGTCAATTTTCCAGCATGGATCTGCCAGCCTGCCACAGTGCGAAACCCACCAGTTACCACTGGTGTACCCGACAGTGGCCATACTGTCCTCGACTTGGCCTGCAAATTCCCCTGACCTGAACCCCATAGAGAATATGTGGGGTATGTGGTGAAGAAACAGCTGAAAGACACTAGACCAGACAATGCAATGAGCCAAGCCGCCTATTGAACGCATCCTGGGCGCGCATCATGAACGACCTCAGCAAGGCCACAGGCTGATTACCTCCTGCGCCACGCCGCATTGATGCAGTAATCCGTGCAAAAGGATTCCAACCACGTACTGAATGCCATCAATGGCACTTTTCAAATGCTTTCGATTGTGTTTGCTGTTATAAATCTTTTTTTTTTACTTGGTCTGAGGAACTATTCAATTTTTCTGAGTAACGGGATTCTTGAGTTTTCTTAAGGCTGCTAGCCATAATCAGCAATATTAAAATAATAATAAGCAGCTTGCAATATTTCCAGTTGATTTGTAGATCCGGCGGGAATCCATGCAATAGTATGACATTTTTGTTTTCATTAATTGCATTAACAGAAAATAAACGAAACTTCTATCAAATATTTTCTAACTCCTCCTGAGACCAGTCCTGTATGTTGATGAACAACATAATATATGTTTGGTCTGAATCATTAACACAGATGACTCTGCGAACATTTATGGCTAGGCTATTTCTAACGAAACATC
>NW_011369951.1:842014-865861 GCF_000735185.1 Notothenia coriiceps
ATATATTATATATATATATATATATATCAGTATAATAAATATATATATATATATATGATATATGATAATAATATACTATATATATCATATATATATTTCTACATAACCCGTAATTATTTATTTACCGGTAAATTGTAACGATGTTGGGTAATAATAATAATAGAAGTAACTGATAATGTTATTACCTTTCATTGATAAATGAAATGATAGATAAATAAAACTACAGTTCAGTATAATTGAGTTGAAGATATATTAACTATAATGTAAAATTCGTAATCATAATACTTAGATGTTCAAAATCACTGTGACTGCTACAGGACGACTTTTTACCTGACCAACAATGTACATATACTTCATGTAACAAAGACTATATAAATATGAGAGTCAATTACACAACTTAGGATCTAAAACTGAATGACGATGTAGTTTATCTATTTTGTAAGGTTACAGAGGAGATGAAGACTATAAATAAACATCCTATACGAAACAATAGATCCTGTGATAGGGAAATGCTTAATTGGGTGAAAATGGGTGTTGCTAGCTATGTTACTTAGAGTAGACATGAACCCTCATTCATATGGGTGACTTGGGACACACAGAAACACGTATGTACGTGCGTCGATATACACGTACCATACAAGTACTCTTCACATGTTCGACACATACATAAGGGTACACAAAAAAGGTGGGACAGTTCGTAGGGGGAGAGGTGAAGGAACAACCCAAAGAGGTCGTCGAGTCATAGTAGAGAGTCATCAGGTGACACACGACGACCATTGTTTCTGTGACCTGCCGTTTACCTTTTACGCTTCGCGTCTGTTACTCGAGAGGCGGACGAAAACGCACAGCGGCCGTAGTCTGGGATTAGAAGATAAACGACAGGACGAGAAAAATTTGTCTATGAAAAGATTGTACGTGTGTTTCCGTCTACCGGTAGGTCTAGTTTTATGTGCAAAAAACCCTGTATTGATTTATAAAAGACAGCTTTTCGTGCTTCGACCTACTTACAGTTTGAGCTTACAGTTTCTCTTCGAGGTCCATTTTATATTTAATTTAATGTGACTACCAACCTAAAGGAGGTTATAAAATACTGGTACCGTAAGTACTGAACGGTTTCCAGATATAGTCTCACCACTTATACCCATTAGTATAAACTTCCAGTCGATAAACCGTCAAGAGATCGAAACCGATATCCCTAACCTGTCAGTAGACACCGAGGTGAAACATGAATTTATGTAGAGACTGGTGTAATGATATCAACGGTGGTAGTCCAACGCTGTAAAACCTAAATTCCTCCCAACACCCCGTTTAGTGACTTACCTAACGAAAGCCATGTCTCTAGGTTCCCAGGGGGTCTCCTGTCGATAATTACAGATTTCTAGACCGAGTCGACTTAAAGGAAAAGGAAAAGTTACATTTATATAGTTGTTGTTCTGATCCTGTCAACCTAACCGTACTGTTGTAATAGGGTCAAATACTAGGGTAGTACACAGAAGTTGTCCCCAGTTTTGATATCCAATGAATTATCCATTGGGTCAGAGTCTCGATTGTACCTTGCACTCTACAGAGTGATACCCTACGCGGAGTTGCGCTCGTTTGTCTTCGTGTTAAGTAATGCGGGTTTGACTAACCGACCCACTAGAACTGCAGATGCAGGTCCCTTACGGTGGGTGAGGATACTGTGCATCGAACGCCGACATGCTGGCGTCGGCAGTAAAGTTTTATTCGTGGATAAGAGCGTAAGCGGAATTCGTTCTTCCCGGCGGTAGACCACTCTGTAGAGTGCAAGGTACAATGGAGACTCTGAGACCCCACGCATCCCTCATTGGTATCAGAGTAAAGTATTGTGAGCAAGTCTACAGAGTGAATGATACCTAATAACTTTGAGGGCATCAACGGATTCGGATGACGAATAGAGCTTATTAGTGGGTTTTGTGTCTGGTCTTAGATTGTCCGATCTTGGGAGCAGAGTTGTGTCCCCGGCCGGTCGTCAGCGCCGTGGTGACCTAGCTGTATCAGGACATTTTTCAACCTCTTTTCACTCGCCACTCCTGGTCGAGCGACGGGCCGTGTTTGACAGAATATTTGTGGGAACCTTTTTCGGTCTACATCGGGTCAGGTGCCTCATCTTACTCGTGCGTCCGGGAACCACGGACGGTTTGGGTACTGAGCATCATTCGGTCTCTTTAGCGAAAGTGTCTAGGTCCCCTCGTCGGCAGACGGACCATTGCCGAACGGGAATCCTCCGCAATTCGGGTGCTTATGCGTTTCTCAACCACGTTAACGTAGCCTTTGAGAAAGACTGGACAGGTAATTTCCACGCAATTTCCCGTGTACCTGACCCGTGTCGTTTAAAGCCGTGCGACAAGGAGTCTCCTTGTGTCCACCGCCTCCGTCTTACGGAGTTACAGTTACCCTCATGTACTAGATGTATAGAGATACACATAGATATATTATACAGATACCCAACACAGAGATATACATATGTGAGAGCACAGGGAGACACACAATTGACTCGACGTACTTCCTACCATGTCCACAGAATACTATATACAGAACATAGAGAACGAACTCTACGATACTACAGACACATATATAAGATAGACAAGAACACAGGTCCAACAAAAGTACAAACAGAGAGTACACCAAGTTACTGAAAAAAACCAGCCTCACACAAAGAGTAATTTTGGTGACGGTATCAAGAGGTATTCCACGGAGAACAACTGGACCTTTGTCCCTCTCGGGACGCTCGGGGAAAGTATTTTGCCGTCTGGTTAACCCTACAACCGATTCGCGCAAAAGAGGGAGTTTCGGGTGTAACGTAACGTCGTTATCTGTCGGTCCATGGCTGAATCTAGCATACTCTTTCAGACACAATAGTTAGGCTCCAGGACATCTTGTACTATCTTAGTGGGCCCCTTTCACGCGTGTAAACTTTTCTCTACACAGGGAAGAATTCCGTGGGTGGAGAAGTTTGTCCAGAGTACATGTCAGTATCTACTGGGGCCCTCCTTCGAGAACGTCGAGCCTATCTACAAATAGTGGAAGACGTCCTCAGGGTGACATAAGTCCAATAAATGAGAGTTGAGTGCCCGGTCCAGACTATCTCGGTTCGCGAGACCACACCCACGTTTTTTAGCAGCGGGGGGGCGGATCTGTCATTTATCGAAAGAGGGTGGGTGAACTGTAAATAACGAAGTATTTCGTTATTGATTAAACTGACTATATAGTAAAAGTAATAACGGACATTATAACACCTAGCATGTACAACAATATCAGGTCAAAGTGTTTTACTTTAGAAACCCTAACTAATTCATTTATTATTAACCCTTATTGTAGTTTTTGGAACCTATAATGTGCATTGCACTTGGATTACAACCCCTTAATGGCTGATTCCAACCTGAAGATGGCAGCATTAGACCTAATATTTCCAACCTTCAGCCTGAAACCAGAGCATTGCACCTATTGCCCTGTTAGAGAGTCTGATGCTATGAGAGCAGGCTGTGTGAAATCCTCATATTACAGCACTGAGCTCAATAAATCACTGTATACATGTACATGGGTAAAACGCAAGCCCCTCTACCCTCTCTAGTCAATGTATTCACTCCCCTTTTACAATCTGTTGGCATGCCTATAAGTACATTTGTAAATGCAAGCACACAACTTCCTCTGGAGTTTCCTCTTAGGAACCTTCCTTTCTCCAGTGTAGTATTGTGCAACATCTGGCTCCGACTGCGTATTGATCTTGGTAAGGACAAGGGGGCGAGTGTGTGTGTTGGTAGGTGGGGGGTTGTAGTGTGAGTTAAGTGCACAGGTCTTTTTTAAGGACCTCTTGTTTGTCCCAGTGAGCATTTACCGTCAAGAGGTGCTCTAACGTTGGAAGAGAGCAATTGATGGTCCCGCGGGAGATCAACCAGCCAGAAACTGAATAATTCATCTGGGCGTCCTCAAAGCATCAGGCGTCTGGGATGATGAGAGGTTATAAACCCTCCTAACTCCAAAGATCTCCTCCTTTCTCCTTGACTTTCTCTTATTCTAACCTCTGTCATCTTTCTCTAACGTCCTAATCACTCTTGTGCCCTGGCACCTAAAGTGTTATGCAACTGATATACAGATGATGATGTCCTGTATCTGATGTCTTAACGTAATAATACCTCACCACCCTGCTACCCTCCCTTCACTCTCCTCCCTACCCTCCCTCAATGCCCTGCCGTGGAGGGGGCTCTTTGCGGGAAACTCTAGCATACACTCCTATTTGCTCACATCTCAAGTTTCCCAGTTGCGCAGCTCACCCATGCGAGGCAGTGCATTCTCATCATCCGAACCTTCACATTGTCTTTCTCTTCACCACATTATCCTCCCCCACTTTCTGTAACTCTTCTCTCCTCTCTCTTCTTCTCAAGTTTCCCTTCTGATATTCACCCAACTCATGCTCCAGGTTGCAATGATACAGAAGAAATCAGGTGGGAGAAGTGACAGCAAGGAATTAAAATGTAGGTATTTACTTGACCTAAAAGAACTAGCCAATACATTTATCAAATTGGTATGTCAGGGTGTCTCTGTACTGCTGGTGATTTGGGAATTTGGCTTTGATTCTCCTCCTATGCTAATTGATAACGTAACCTCTTCTTCCCCTTGACAAAGCAAAACATGTGGGCTTGCTCAAGAACAGCTGTTAGTCCTCTTTTACAGAAAGGCAAACATCTTGCAGGCAGTTGTATGCCATAGCATCATCATAAGTTATTTTAGTTCATTAAGATGCATGTAAAGAGGACAGTAATGAGAAGCAGTGTAATTATGTCATTCTTGAACAGATACTGTTTGTTTTTAATGTGGTTTTGCTGATTGGCATAATGACATACAGTTCCCAGGAAATTGAGTTCAAACATTAAATCATATACATTTCCTTTTTCTAAGTCACTTTCCTGAAACTGTCAATTAGTAAAAATGGCCTTACATTTCCAATAATAGTAGAGAACAACTCCAAAGCCTTGGAAATAAGGAATGGAACTTGTTGGTTTAAAAAGCAGCCATTTTAAGGTTTTACTGTATTTTACAACCGTCAACAGCTAACCCTGTAGTGTTAACACATCTTCCTGAATCTTCTCATCTTTGCTAGCCCCCTTCTTTCTCAAGCCCCTGCACGATATCAAAGGCGTATGCTTGACACAAACTTGAACGTATAAAGTGCGTCCTCTTTATCTCATGCCAGAAAAGTCTCAAGCAAGGGGCTTGACGAAAGACAGTGGCCTTCAAAGGTGGGAGTTTAGCCATTATGCTAACACGGCCTAACCTGAAACTCTGGATGGTTGGTTAAACCTAATTATCTGTGAACTTTGGTAACTGTTTGAAAAAGAGCAGACAAAATAAACTTGGCAGGTGTTTATATGAACTGTCAATAAATACAATTCTTGATAAAATGCAGTTGTAAAGAGAACGCGTCTTGTCCACCAAGACAAGCCTTCAGTGCCAGTCTTTGCTCTTCTTGCAATGCAGAAATATTCACCAGTTCTTATATAACTGAAGTTGTTGCATCTTACTCTAACATATTAAGGAGCCGCCGTTGCTGAACAAACAGACACTTCTCTGTGCCGGTAACTGGTGGTTCAGACCCAGTGCATTACTGTGGTACAAGATGGGTTCTCGCTCACCTTTTCACATTGCAATAATCCAGCTGCTGTGCAAGGTAAAACATCGACACAGCAACTACAAAGAGCTGCCAAACAAGGAAGTAGCAAAGTGAAGCCAGATGTCCTACAGGGGACAAAGAGGATTTAGTATCTGCCTCCAGCCCCTGCGACATGGGTAATCCCACCACATTAGAAGGAAAAAGTGTTGCTCTAAATGGCCACCCTCAAAGGGGAACAGGCAAAACCCTGTCAAGATCAATTCTACAAATGAGGTTACTGTGGACAATTTTGAATAATTTCTCCTTGAAGGCACTAATGGTGTAACTGTTGTACATGCGCCTAAAAGAGACATTAAAGGTCCCCTATTATACTGATTTTCATCAATATATTATAGGTCTCAAACATACAAAACATTTATGTGAAGTGTTTGGCTCGAAATACCAAACAGATCATGCATTGTAGCATGCCATAAACCCCTCTGTTTCAGCCCTGTTTCAAAAGGGCTGATTCTGGGTCTGTAGCTTTAGATGAAAATAAATGATATGATAGCACTAATAACAAAGGATTATAATATTCAAATATACATTTTAACATACGGCTCCTACATTTCCGGCCCCTAATTGGCTCGAGGAAGAAATTCCAGAGTGATAAGGTGGGGGGGGGGGGGGTACCTTAGTTGGTTATTGGCTAATGGTTACACAAGACAAAAAAAACGTTATCACATCATAAAGAGGCCAAATCTGATCAGGTCATTTTCAGACAGGTTTTTATGTAAATGAGTCTGGACAAAAAGTGAGAGGATCTGTTTTCCTGAAACTTTCAGCATCTCTTTATGCATATGTATGTATAAAAGACATGAAAATGTGGATTTTGCATAATAAGTGACCTTTAAAATCCAACCCCATTTGATGCCTTTGCATGTCCAGGACCAGTCATTGAACACAAAGACGAAATCAAAATCAAACCCAATCCAATTCCTGGGAAGATAGCAAACAAGCTGCCTCCCTGCAATATCAATGTCATAGAGTATAATGGACACTGCTCGATATTCCAACAATCACTTCGGTTCTAACAAAGACGCCATTACTCAATAATATTTGTATCACCTTGCTTCAACTCTAAATTCTGCACAGTAAGCTTGCCGTTTCTCCTTCTTCGCACGCAACAATTTCCTTTCCTTTTATCTCTCGGCTACAAAAGGCACACTGTAGATTATGTAATAAAGTCGTTGGAGTTAACAATGCACTGTGGCCGATATGGATTAAAAGTCTAAAGTCAGTGGCTCAACACAGTGCCGATACATTACGTCACCCCTTGTGTGCTGTTACTCATTTCTTGCAGTGTAATTGAAGCAGCCACAGATGATGTCATCCATAAACAGGACTTCCATTCAGAAGTTGTTTTGTTGCTCCTGTACACGACCGGGCGGACCGGCCCCATCACCATAACTTTAATAAATGGACTGGATACAGCGAGCTGAGAGCGCACTTGGCCTCCGCGGAGGAGATTGGCAGGTGTTTTATATGCAGTGAAGGCTTCCCCCGCTCTCTCTCAACCCCCCCAAAAAGGCCCGTCTGAGTCTAAATTATAGACTACGAGACTTGGAACCCGCTGGGAACATCGGATGAGTCATCTCGGAGAGACAGTGACGGAGGTTACTACCTCTAACCCATCCACTCATGAGATTAATGACCTATCAGTCTGTTTATTGACACAAACAAAATGACTCCTCATAACTTATGCCAGGGGTCTATCCCTCTCTCTCTTTCTCTTTCCAATTCTGTGTAATGTCCCTTGCTCTGTCACTCTGTCCCCCTCGCTCTCTGATGCGTTGGCCAAGGTTAGAGAGGCGCAATATAAAAAGGGCGGGGAGTCGGAATGGAGAGGGAAATGCGAGAGGAGGGGGGGTCCAAACAAATGTTCTGTCCTGCCAGGACGTCCTCCTGCCAAGGTTTGTCTAGGGCTGGAAGGGATGGAGGAAGGCGGGGCGGCTGGGCGGGGAGGGTGGTGCAGAGGTTGAGGGGGGAGGATGGGGAATGACGTGATCCCCTTTATCCCGGCCAATAAAACAGAGTGGCCGGTGAGATCCGGATCCGTACGTGCCGTCAAATTCAATAAGGTAGTGCTTTAATGTTTTCTTTTAATCAACCAAATTGCATTACACACTAACTCCTCCGCGAGGCTCCACGGAGAAGAGAGGTGGGGGGGGTTGGTGTTTGCGATTGGTGTTTGGGGGAGTTGGAAGCACTGTGGGGGGCATTCCCAATATCCAGAGGAATTTTGGTGAGAACCTTATGTTGCATGTATGTTGAATAATTTCTAAGCCCTTAATAAATCCTCTTCTGGTTCCCCTTCAATGAGAGGAAGTAGGGGCCGGCGTGAATTCAGGGTTAGACCGGGGACAGACAAGGTGTACAGACAGACTACGTCATTCTGCTAATGAATGCCAGCTTAACTTTTTTTTGGAGTATCGGCCGCTTTAAAGGCAGAGCACTCTCCCTTTTGGACGATGATGTCTGTTATCATGAGCAATGCCCTCGACAGTGCCTTCCTCCCCTCCTCTTCCTACTTTCCTTCCTCCAGCAACTTCCTCCTCATCATTCTCGCCTCCTCACCCTCACTGACCTCACCCCCCCTCCCCAATCCTACCGATATGACTCACCATTTAGTTAAGGTACATCAGAAATGCTCTCCTAAACACTTCATCATCAAATAAAAAACGTTTTTATTTTCCAACGCCAGAGGGGAGAACACAGGGATAGATATCTGCGTCATGTACTGTAGCAATCACCAGCCGCCAGATCAGCTTTCTGCCCCACTCCACTAGAGCTACTGGGATATCAATTCTGATTGGGTTGGGTTTTTTTAATCCACCTTGAATCAAGCAGTGCTGTTGTGGCCTGAAGGATAACAGCCTGCTGCCGGCCGTTCATCCGTGGACAGATGAAACTTCACAGAGGGCAGTAATCCACGAAGAAGGGCCGGCTTTGCTGCTCAGCTGCCCCAGCCACAACTTTAAAGCCAGCTGACATTTAACATAATGATCAGTCAGAGTGGCCGAGCGTTTACACGGGAAAAGGTTTCCCGGACACAATTAGACCACAGTCCTCACACAGGGCTAAAAATGAATCACAATGCACAATACCATACTGTAGTCCCTCTATCCATCTAATGGTAAACTGTGAGTGGAGTGACTGGAAGAAAAGCCTCAGTCTCAGCTGTGATATTACGGTGGTTTGTCCGCAGAGCTTGAAAAGATGACCACAGTTACCATCTACTGCACAGTGTATAGTCTAGGATACAGGCTGCATTTTGGTTTCAGCAATCCATCCTAGTATGAGTCATTTACGGTATGCTATTAGACAGAGGGATTACCCAAGTTTTCCAATGCTACAACAACACAGTGATTGTGATAATGTGGTTCCTGTCTCCATCTTATCAACATTAGACAGAAACAATTAAGGTTATTTTTCTTCTGTCACTCAATCTGCAATATAAATATACACATTCATGCTCAATATCATTGCCGTTTTGGTAAAAACTAAATGTACATTTGTTTTCCTCTCACAAGTCATGCTTGCCAGCTTCTGGCTAATGAATAAGGGCGTAGGAGAAAAATGTAAGAAGGCAGTTCATTTAACTATTACATAGATACTGTATACTGAGTATTAAGCTGTTTGCATATTGCCTATTGGATGGATTTTAAAGATAGAAATCTTCCAGTGAACTTTCATGTCATCAGATAATTCAAGATGGTTGTTCGAGGTACAAACAATACTGTGCATTGAAATTATAGCTCTGTATACATGTTTTTATTACCTTGACTTGGGAGGATTTGAAGCATTCATGTTTATTTAGCTTCCAAGCAGTAGCATTACTAAGTCAGACATATTGGAGCTTTTGGAAAAATTGCAGTTAATACTTGAACGTTGACATAAATGGTATTTAAAGGAGGCAAACTGGTAATTATGGTAACTCCAATATGACATGAATGCACCATCAGAGTGAATGTCATAACCTTGGATTTTTTTTAACAAGCAGTGGGTAAAGGGATTCAGAGGCAGGATTTGGGGTTTTAGCCCAAACAATGAGGTAAGAGTCAATGGATATGCAGGGTTTAGTTTTTTTGTTGCATAAGTGGTGTTTGTTTCATGATTTTTGTTGTATCTTAGAATTGAATTTAAAATGTAATGGCAACATCGATAAAACTGTAGATTATAACAAGCAATGGTGTTCATGGAAACATGAACATTTGAATCTTTTTTTCCACAATAAGCTCTATCAACCATCAATCTAAGCTACAGCTTCCCCCATGACTCGATTACAGAGATCAGCAGATCTGTATGTTTAACAGAAACACATCTACGCCCTGAAAGCAGCAGAAGAATAGAAACTGAAACTACAACAGAAACAACAACAACAACATGCTGCAAGGCTCATGTTGAACTCGCCCCAGAGCTCCCCGATGGGCGGATGACTTCAGCTACAAAGTCACTTTGACTCAGTGAATCAGGAATCAGGTAACAGGATCGGGCTTCATTAGGTGACTTCAGCCGAGCTGGCAGACGGCCAGGTGAGCTGGACGCACAAATGGACATTGATTTTTCAATAAGGGACTGAAGCTGTCAGCCAACCAGGCTATGGTGATATCTTCTCTCACGGGGATGGCCTTCTCCCGATGACGGCCTGACTGGCACCCCAACATCCACTTCACCTCCAGCTCCATACATCACCCTAATGCTCCCACGCTGGTGTTATAGGGTATTATCCTGGGGTGCTGGTAGAGGTATACAACTAAAAGTGGGTAGACATTTAGCTGGTATGTCGATAAAACTGTTGTCTACATAAGTACTAGAGAGGTATATTGTTTCAATTGACTTGTATTACACAGAAAAAGCACTCAGTTTACAAATTGTTTCAAGGTCTCAGTGGGATGAAAGAGGTTACAATCATGTTTTCCTGTCAGGTCGTGGATATTTATCTAGCATGGTTCTCTCTTGGACCTCCATGACCTAGGCCTACCGGGGCCAAACACCCGGAATGGTTTCCATCAATCAGGACTCCCTCTTGCGTGCCCTCAGCAATCAGTACCTCCAAGACTGCGGTCTTCATTGGCCGCCCTTATCTTGAACCCAACAGCCAGCAGGGCATCATGCAGTGAAGTAGGTGAGCTACTGTATGACCCTCCAAACTGCATATATAAGAGGTAAGACTGGAGGACAGCAGGAATAAATAGGAAACTGGAAGAAACTAAGAAAATCCCAGTCAGCAGTAAAGATACAGGGAGGACTTATTACGAAATGCACAAAATACTCTTCTGTTTGAGAGACCTGAGTCATCCAAACAAAGGCCTCCCGTTGTGCAAAGTGTGACTTCAGGGAACTAAGTTGTGAATGGTCAGACTGACTAGTAGTTCCAGTCTCACGCTTGTATCCTCAGATTCACCCTGGGGAAGTGTCTTTGAGCGCATAAAATCCTAAATAAATCACTGAAACGCTTGACTTTTATGGGGGAAAAAAACTATTTGCAACTAATCACTTCTGGTGCATGAATCTAGAATAATAATTGTTTCATTTGCTTCTTAAATATGAATGAATGGCTCAATCTCAAGCAAAAATGTTGTCTCTGTTAAATGCATTATGATATTCATCCAAAAAAAGGGTCTCTTAATATGACCCCAAGAGTAGCTTGTTGGGTTTGTTTTTTGCAAAAATGAAGTTCTAATTAAATGTGCAGGAGTTTTTGCAGGAAATGTTAAACCAAGAGATTGTAAATCTTTTTCTCTGACAGGCGCGTCCAGGTGAGCAGCACTTCATTTAGGAAACGAGCGTCCCTGTATCAACAATTGGCCCCTAATAAAATCTCCAGTGAGAATTGGATATCAGTGCTGTAAAATAATCACCTGTAGGCTTTTGGAACTACAACCCGGATGCATCAATCAAGTTACAGTTAAGAGTACAATCTTGCCAGATTTAAATTTTTTTCAGAGCTTTATTAGAAATTGATTTGCCAAGATAAAGTCAGAGCCATTAATCTTGTTCTCCCCACGCGTCGCCTCCAATAAACTCACTGAAATGGCCGAACACTTCTCTGAAACCACTTCGAAGTGAATGAGTGTGTAGGTATTTGATGACACAATTTTGTGCTTCGTTCAAATATTCGCTGTCACTGATTGAAACTGCTGAAGAGGTTTGAAATACAGACATAAACCACAGCAGTAATGACTTTCACAGTTCTAAGCCTGAGCCTCAAGCGTTTTCCATATAAGTTACTGTATGAATGTTCCTTCTAGGATACCTTGTACAAAAAAGATCAATAGTTTGCCGCATTTCTCACAACAATCACCTTGTTAACTAAATAAAACATTTCTTCAAGTAACATTACGCTTATTTTCATATTTACCAGCAAAAACCAATCACACTTCCAAGTGTGATTAGGAGAATCCGTGTATCTACCGTCCATTTGTCTTTCTTTATTAAACAAGTAAACGGAAGAGCGTCTGAGAGGCCTTTTTGCTTTTTATCTTAATAAATGGTATAATGGTCATTGGAGGGGAGAAACTCACGGAAGTGATTTCAAAACAAAAGCACTCGTTTCAGGCCCAGTTCACCCTCAGTTGAGTCATTATGCACCCTCATTTGAAAAATGTAAAGTGAAGAAGAAGAAGAAGAAGAAGAAGAAGAAGAAGAAGAAGAAGAAGAAGAAGAAGAAGAAGAAGAAGAAGAAGAAATTGTAATTGTGGTTAAATAACATTGTCTGCTGCATTTATTTGGTCAATTGAAACGGTAAGTAACGTTATTATGTCATGTGCGCAGGACCTGTGCCGCTGCTCGTTCATCATCTGCAAGGTGCTTACACAGCAGTCAATGATGGACATCAGAAAATGGTTAAAACAACCAGCCCTTATCGCCAGCAGTAACACTGCATCTACTGCAGGTAATAGCAGTTCAGATCATGGGGACAAATCACTTCCGTGAGTTTCGCCCCGCCCCTCGCTCCAATGACCATTAGACCATTTTAGTAAGGTAAAAAAGAAAAAGAAAAAAAGCCTCTCAGACGCTTTTCTGTTTACTTGTTTAATAAAGAAAAAAAATGGACGGTAGATACACGGATTTAGGAGGCTGGGATTTGTTGACTTCATGTCTATGGAAGCAGGATATCTTTCCTCAATTGTTTCTCATTGAATCTTGGACGTGGGGACCTCTTTCCGCCAATTACCAATGGCTTTCCCCTGCATCTACATACCGCCATCACCCCCTGTCACTGCGACAAACACACACACTTTTATAACCGCTTACGAATCTCCGCCATTGTCCCAGTGGGTCCGGGTCCCACAGAGAAGGTATACCACACAAGTTGCAAATGGAAGTGCAGCAAATCGGAGTCCTCTGGATCACACTGTCACTCTTCGTGTCGCTTCTGTCTTATGACCCGCACATTTCCCAAACGAATTTCCCCAAACTGTCCAGATTCTTGCAGCAATTAAAGCATTTCTCTCATTCCCTCTTCCTTTCTTCCCTGTACTTTTGGCAAGAGACGCGACCATGTTGGTCAGGTCGTCTCAGCGTTGCTCGGCCAAAGCTGACACAACCAATCCGAGGAAGCAACCATGATCTGACAAATAAAAGGAACAGAGGATTACAGCTAGGAGGACGTCTGGGGTTCGAGCAGCAGTGAGAATCACACAGGACGTGCCATTGTTTCTCAACCACTGATCGTTTTTGGCAGCCGTTGGGTCTTTTCTTTCCGAAACCCAAAGCACCGTCCTGCTCTGGCAGAACCCTTATAAAAGAGACATAGAGAGGTTGAAAATAAGAAGCATTTATGTGGCTTAAGGGCTGTTGGCGTACTTTGTTGAACTGGAATATAAACCCTCTTCTGGGGTGAAAGGGTGAGTGTTAAAGGAGGAGAACTCTGACGCGGGATGGAGATGCTCTCTATGAAAGTGGTGAGTCATGAATGTGCAAATGTACTTCATAAAGAGAATGTGTAACGTTATATGAAGATGATAGGTTGGTAGCAGTTTATGCCTGTTTTATTTCGAAAAGTGCAGTATAACGGGATCTCTGGAGGTCCGGAGCAGCACTTGTTTCCATTGGCCTTGTTTTCAAAAAAACTGGCCAGACAGGATTCAGAGAATGATACCAAATGACAGCACATTTTCCACTGTGCCTAGACTTTGTTTCTTTTTCTGTGTGTGTGTTGTGCTGAAGTGGTCAGTGGAACTTATTTCACCTCAGATTTTGTTGCTTATTTAGTTTACCTCTCATACCTCATTCACACCAACGCAACTCCGGTTCAAGCTCCGTGCTAGAGCTTTTCAGGTTCAGAACCGGCTCTTCAGTTTAGCTCCGGCTCTTTGTGAAAAGAGCCGGAGCTAAACTGAAGAGCCGGTTCTGAACCTGAAAAGCTCTAGCACGGAGCTTGAACCGGAGTTGCGTTGGTGTGAATGAGGTATGAGAGGTNGAATGTCACAAAATGATTTAAAGAGAAAAGCAACATTCTGGAAAAAAAGTCAGAATGAAAAAAAGGAAGTGACATTTGGAGAAAAAAAAGTAACATTTTGAAGAAAAAAAGGCAAATTTGAGATGCATTGTGGGACATGTAGTTTATGGGCAACGGGTAAATCGGCCTGTAACCGTATAATAAACGTAATATTTTTTTTGCAAGCTCTTGTGGGGCCGCATGAAGTGAAGTCACGGGCCGGATTTGGCCCCCGGGCCTTGAGTTTGACACCCCTATTTTAGATAATTTACAGATTTCTAGCTATCTGTCCATTTGTAATAGGAATTACATTCACTTAACAATTTGGTTTATTTGAATAACGGTAACTTCATTTCATGAATTTGGAAAAATGCTAAGACGGCAGCTGCTGAGATGTTCCACTTTTGTTGCAACTAAAACTTTAAAAAGCAATTTTAATAGGAATTACACATTTCTATGTGACGTTGCTTACCACTTAATTTTGAAAAAAATAAAGGGAATGAGTTTGGTATTTTCAGGAGAGTACCGCTCTTCTATTTAATTTACTTTGCAATACAAATCTGCGAATAAGGGTGGTGAAATACTACTTTTTAGATTAAATAATCCTTACATAAAAATATCAAAAGCAGAAAAAAAACGAGTGCGGAATAACAGCACTGACGATTCTAGTGCATGTTATGAATGAGAATGACTGAATAAGAATAGGTGTTAAATAGGACAGCTATATTATATGGATCGAAATAAGTGTTGGAATTGATGGAGAACAACAAGAAAGATTGAATCGAACCAGGAAAATGTTGAATGTGAGACGGTATGAGCTTTAAATCTTTTTCAAAGTAGATGCTTGGCAGCCAGGACCCCAGTGTGACAGATGGCAGAGGGAGGTAAGGGAAGAGAAGAGAGCACGAGATCAGGCCTGACTCTGGGATTAAATATAGGATGAAGAGTGTTTTTGGAACCCTGGATGAGAAAATGGGTAATAACAGGAGGGATGTCAAGATTCACTCCAAACATGAATCATATAACTGTAATGCCAGTTTGGAGATTCCATTAGTCTTCCTAGTGGTTTCAATAAGTTTCCACAAACATGAGTAATTTCATTTAGACGCTCTGTGTCAAGCACATTGTTGTGCTGCATTACGTTTTCATGTTGAGCCCCGTGGTGAACAGGCCGTGTTGACCCGGGTCATTCATATTTGCATCTAATTAGGAATTGCTTTAGTTGTACAAATAAAGCAGCCACTTGATATTGCATAAGCTTACAGGCACCTTGTTGCAAATATGATGGGAAGACCTGGCAACACAGAGCTCTTGCTGGCTTAATGAACCCTGATCAGGCCTGCATTGTGTTCTGGTTAGCATGAATGGCATGTTTGGGAGAATCCTGAGAGTACAAATGAGTCTTTAAAAGCTTTGTGATGTTGCTAGGGATTGGGGCATAGTAATGCAATGTTATTGGTATGCAGGCCCGAGTGAAAATGTCAGAGAGATAGGGAGACAAATGTAAAACATGCCACTTGGAGACTCATCTTGGAAGGATAATTCCTCTGTTGCTCTCCCTGAGGTTTCTCCCATTTTTTCCCTTTAAACTGTGGGTTTTCTCCGGAAGTTTTTCCTTGTACGATGTGAGGGTCTAAAGCAGTGACCACCAACTGGCGGCCCGCGGGCCACATCCGGCCCGCCAGACATTCTCATCCGGCCCGCACGACGGGGGTGACAGTGCGTTGGCAGAGTGGTTACTGCGTTCGCCCCCCACCCATTTTTTTTTTACAACGTCTCGTGAGTAAGGTGCAGTACCGGAGTCCAACAGAGAGGCAGCAGCTGCGGGACAGTAGCCTAGAAGCAGGGTTGGGTTGTAACGGAATACATCTAACGGCGTTACGTAATCAGAATACAAAAATCAAGTATGCTAACTTTTCAGCTGGCGTTACATTTGAAAAACGAGTAACCTGATAACAGTTACTTTCGTAAACCTGAAGTGAATACATTTTGGAATACTTATTGGAATTATTGGTGGAAAAGATTCCTCACAAAATGTAATATTCATTACCGGCAGAACTGTGTGCACACTGCACAGCGCTGCAGCATGTCTGTGAGCAAGAGAGAGATGCAGCGTGTCTGTGAGGCCCCGCCCCCGCACGCAGATGAGAGAGAGAGATCTCTTTTAAAATATATTGAAAGTTAGAAACGGAGATGGTTAGATAAAATGTGCAAGATAACGTTTATGTAGCATTTATTTATTGTCGAAATGATGACATTTCATAACGGGATCAAATCAAAGTGAATGGCCTGCTGCTGCTGAATGCATGGGGCAAGTGACTTGAAAAAGTTTTAAAGTTATTACATCGTTCAGATAATAAATAATAATGATAATTCATTCTATTTAGGGGCGCCTTTCAAAGCACCCAAGGACACCTTACAATTCATAACATATTCCAAGGAAAGGTTTTAAGACAGTACAAAGAATGCAGTCCGGGTGATGTTTTTTATGTGGGGTGCAGATGAGAGAGCTGTCCATAATAACACCAAGATGTTGTGTGTGTATTGTTCTTGATAAGCCATTAAAACAGTAAAATAAGTGTCTCCTGTTACATACCCATCTGTTATGGAAAAAGAAAGTATTCCAAAAGTATTCTAAAAGTAATCTGAATACGTTACATTTTTAAGACACGTAACTGTAACTGTATTTACTTCAGAGCATGTATTCAGTATCAGTAACTGATTACATTTACAAAGTAACCCTCCCAACCCTGGTCTAGAAGGGATCCTGTCGTTAGCATGAAGAGTCTGGCGAAGCTTATGGACAGTACCTGAAGCGTAGCTCCTGTAGCACTCCCCAAACCTTTCCATAGTGTGAATGGATACGTCTGCCTTGACAGCTGTAGGTGGTGAAGCTGCTACCAGAGATGCAGTATGAGAAACCATGTGAGTTTGGGAGATTGAACCATGTTCAATCTGATTTTCTTATAAATCAACACATGTAATATGATTCTTGACATTTTAATCCAACTCCACAGGTTTTATCATTACTTTGAGAAAAAATTATTAATTTAACCCTTTTAGAAGGGAGATATGGTCATTTTGTTCTGGGAATGTCATTTTCGAGCCTGAAACCTGAAAAAACAGGCTTGGGTTAAACAGGTTAAGGTCAATCCACGTTTTTAAGTCCTTGAGGCAGTCTTGACATTTTATTTTAGATGATTCATTTATCAGGCTTGACTTGATAAATATAGTTTAGTATCATCCTTATAAAAATGAAAATCTTACCAGAATGATTCACCTTATAGATTATTGCCTACGGGAAGCATATCATAATGCTGAAACAAAATAGGTCCGAGCACTGAGCCCTGTGGCACTCCATGGCTAACTTTGGTTTGCATATGAAGATTAATCGTTGACCACGTACAAACTGAGAGCGTTCAGATAGATAGGACCTAACCAGCTAAAGCAGTTTCCCTGTATGCCAACTGAGTGCTCTTGACTTTGCAATAAGATGTCAGGGTCGATTAGTTCAAATGCAGCACTGAGATCGAGCAAATACAAGGATAGAGACAAGTCCCTTGTCTGAGGCTATTAGAAAGTCATTTGTGACTTTAACCAGAGCTGTTCTCTGTGCTATAATGTGTTCTAAGCAGGGACTGAAAATCTTCAAATAAATCATTGTTTTTAAGAAATCACACAACAGTTTTGCGACTGCTTTCTCAAGAATTTTGAGAGGAATTGAAAGATTAGAAATAGGTCTAACACTTTTAAAAAAAAAAACGGTTGGTTTTACGATTAAAACTGGGCATCTTTGTTGCAGAAATAATGATGTAAAAAATTACGTGTAAACTGTAAACAATTTACAGAACAACGTGTATATTTTTACAGATTTAAAACTGTTGTAACTGTTAGGAGAAAAAAAAACGTTGTTTTTACGGTAAAAAACCTGGCAGGCTTTGTTTGCCAGAATTAATTGATGTAAAAAATACCAACGTGTTATTGAAGTTTAAATGTTGTAATTTACATTTTTAAATCTTTAATTTCAACAATTTTGCTGAATTAGATGATCACGTTGTATTAAACTGATTATTTCAGTAAGATTTACATTGCAGTTGTTGTATTATTGTACATGAATCCATGTCAATTTTACAGAAACATCAATAACATTAACGTAAAAGCACAGTTAATGTGTGTTTTACGGTGGAAAGCAACATCCTCAGAAACAACTACTGCAATTTTAAAATGTTCTGCTAAATGACTAATTTAATTACAACTTAAATGGCCCAGAAAAAAACTACATACTCAATGGAAATAAATTCAATCATCCAAATAGTCTAGTATTAAAAATTAACGACACTAGCTAAAGGAAAATTGAAAGAAGCAGAGAGCACATACACAGTGCGCGCGACACAAAAATACTTTTTTCTACACTATACATTAGTCACGATTCTGAAAGATTAATCTTCAAAACAATACAAACTGCTTTTTGCATTGTTACATACTAATACAACGGTGGGGCAAAAAATAAACTATTTAGTCAGCCCCAATTTTGTGTCAAGCTCTCTCCAAGTGAAGAATGAGAGGCAGGCTGTAATTTTCTGTACTGTCGTATGAAGAGACTAGAATGCAGCATAAGAAAAAAATCCAGATAACTCTTGTCTGTGTTTTAAGGAAACTTATATATTGACCAAAATTTATGGGGAAAATTAACGACTTGTCAGAGTTAAATGACATGCTCAATACTTATCGTCTGATACACTCGGTTTGTTGGGCAAATGTACAGAGGTCCAAACGTTTTTTCTATGTAATAGACTCAAGGGCTTTACACATCTGTGTATATATAGAAGCACAAAATTAACTCGTGCAGTTCTACACAAATCAGAGCGCAGTGATTTTTGGGGACTAGCTCGGCCTGGGGCCAACACAGAACTTTCAACTCCTCCAAAGATTTTCTATGGGGTTGAGATCCGGAGACTGGCTAGGCCACTCCAGGACCTTGAAAAGCTTTACGAAGCCACTCCTTCGTTGCCCGTGGTCCACAGGAGTAAACTAAAATCACTGCAACAAGCACAAGTGAGTCCTAAAACGGATAAGGTGTGTTTGGGATCATTGTCATGCTGGAAAGACCTAGCCACGTTCTCATCTTCATATTGCCTCACGTCTGTGATGGGAAGAGATCTGTTGTCACTCAAAATCTCACGGATACATGGCCCCATTCATTTTTCCTTTTACACGGATCAGTCGTTCCTGGTCCCTTTGGTCTCAGAGATACACGCTCCAAAAGCACTGAGTTTCAACTCCTCACCTCTCCCTCCCTCGTTTTATTTATTTTTTTAACAAATATCTGATCCTCTAATCTAGAAGGGTATGGTGTATCTTTTGGAAATAGCAACTCAGCAGTTCTTTCTTCCTTCCAAAAAAACGTCTTGTATGAAAAGTTTTTACCTTATAAGCAAAACGGTTACTAATTTTGGTACAATTGACCATAATGACAATATCTCCCCAAATCTTGGTTCAGTATAAAAATGCCTACATACAATAGCTCAATTCCGTGCCTGGACATGTACTGGTTAAGCTAGGGGATCATGAGCACCGCAGGATTGAGCCTAGGTGAGGGCGTAGTAGTGTTACTGATGGTATGCCATATTATCTCTGCTTTGGTTCAGAACTACCTTTCGACAAGAGATCATGACTCCACAGAACTCGTAGCTCACACGCCCGTTGGTGGTTCTTGGGATTTTTGTCACCAATTCGTGATCATTCTTGAACTACGGTGAGAATCTTGACGTAGTGTCGCCTCCCTCAGATAAGAAGGGAGCACATATATTCGCAGATAGGTCTTGTATTGGCCTTTCATTTACCTTCTCACATATTGGCTCCCCAAGTTAGATTATCTTCAAACGCACACGCTGACCATCCACAACCTATTGCAGATTCAGTCCTTACCGCAGCATAAAGTGCTCGGTCGTTACATATTTCTGCTATGACTCACATCTCCTCCGCCTCATGACAGATCTCTTTGTCTTAGGTCACCTAGTGGAGTTTGCGAAGATCATTGTAGATGCACATTTTGTTCTTGACAGTGCTGTCTCCTAGAAGCTAATAGTCTCTTCTGAGTAACGAGTCAAACATGGTGCGCATTAATGACAGCTCTAACATCACAAGCGGCACGCCACGACCCTGACCAAAGCTCGCTCAGTCGTGAGACAGAGGCGCGCTCTTAAAAATGAAGAATGCAGGTCTGGAGAACAGAGGNAAACGTTGTCATGTTGCCGTTGTTCAGCATGGAAACATTCATTAGCTAACAATGACATTATTGTTCTATTAATATAAAGGGAGGTCAGGTACTCTTTAAAACAGCTGCTAGTTATGGGTACTTTTTACTGAAGTACATTTCAAAGTTCTTTACTTTTACTTGAGTAAAGAAGTTTAGTCAGTACTTTGACTTTCACCAGAGTACTTTTAAACATGAGTATCTGTACTTCTACTTGAGGAAAGGATGTGTGTACTTCTGCCATCTCTGAGCATTTATGAGAAAGTCCACACTTTGATTTCACTGCATTAATGTATTCCTTTTCCCCAATTTAGTGTTGCAACATTTAAAAATCAATGAATGCCCCGTGGCTGAATCAGTCCATCATATCTCTCCTTGCCTCAGGTTAGAGGTCTTCAGATATGATTTAATTAGTACTCTAACACCAGCTGCATACATGCAATACAATGGCTCGTTAAAACAATATATTAATTGCTTGTGTTTGCTCGTGCTCTTCAGGTCTGTTGTAACATCATCCTTGAGTTCACATTAATAATTCTGGAAGCAGCTCCTTGTGTGTTGTCCCCATATGGGGTGCTTAGTCTTGGACAGCTGCAATAATGATATCATTAACAAGCAGATTTGACCTTGTTTAATGCATGAAACGCTTTTGAGGCAACCAATCAGTTTGCATGGCAGCCTTTGGGAAACCTACCTAATATTAACACCTACTTATCTTATTATTTCCCCCAAAATAATATTTTTATCGTTATTTTTCTTCTATTTATTAGATTTTGTATTATTTGTGTGAATATAACCATTGCTTTTAGGTTCACCTGCTGCATATTTCTTGTTGGTTGTTTTCTATTCAATGATTTTTATCTTGCAGCCACATTTCCTGAGTTTCCTTTTTGATTCAATTTAATAAAATGTCTTTATTTTGAAACCTGTCTCTGCCGCTCAGTTAACGAACATGTGTCCTGATTTCTTGCAATGTCATTTTGTGTATTTGTCCAGGGGTGCAATGGCATTGTCTGTCCTTTATCCCCTTTTTTAAAGATCCAATTTAGCACAATATAATATTCAAACACACCACCCGTCACACTTTCTATTGTGTATTAATGTTGGCTTTGTTTGTGAATCACATAGATTCCTGTATGTCACCTTGTTTTCTTATAATTGTTATACTACTAACTGAAGCTCAGCAAAAGTTCTTTCAGGCTGACTGGGGGTGTTTCTCAATGTCGAGGACGCTTCCTTGATAGGACATGTCCCTCCGAGTCTGGTCCTTCAGAAGCGAGGCAAGAATCCTTCCTAGCCTCGGAAAACGAAAAATTGTGAAACAGGCTAACAGGTGTGNCATTTTGTGACATTCTCACTGAAGAGACTTGCAATTATTTGCCCTAGACTTCTGCTTTCAGACGTAGTTAATTATGAAGTTATTACCCTATCCGATAATAATCCAATGCAGAGGAAATAATGGAATATACATTATTTTATATATTAAACATTTATATATGTATTTGTATATAGTCTTGAAGTTACAGCCGGCCCTTTGAGTGCAACCATAATGCGAATGTGGCCCGCGATGAAATTGAGTTTGACACCCCTGCTGTAGCCTATACATATTTGCATCCTTAACTGTAGCATTGCACCAGCGAACTCCCCCTCGCTCTCAACTCATTCCCTTCAACGCCTTGGAAGTAAAGCAAATGAACAATAAATGATGAATCTTTGGTTGTTAAACAGTTATTCAAATTGTCGACAGATTTATTTAATCAGAGGAAGTCAGAGCCAACAACACATGAGCTGGCTGCCCGCAGGTATGTGTGCATGCTAATCATGGGTGTGTTTAGAAAACGGGGAAGAGCGGCTTCATTAGCCGAGATGTTTAACAAACAGAGGAGGAGGGGACTCAACGGGCAACGTGCTGGGAGAGAGGTGGAAGAAAAAGGAAGAGGTGACAGTGTAGGAGTGACGAGAAGGAATGAAATGTCTTGACAGTTGTTAAATAGGCTTAAAAATAATTTCTAAAATCCTCCTATAAAGTTGTTGTGGCATGTTTGTAGGAGACAGGAGACAAGTGGCAACATTAGTGATCACTTGGAGACATGTTTTTGGCCAACTAACGAATCACTTTTATTATTTTAGCACTACATGGTGCACATCAACTCCAAAGGGAAATGTCTCTGGAGTTGCTAAATGCATTAGTCACTAACTATGTCTGTCTGCAGTTAAATGGAGCATTTACAGTGTTGAGTTGTTTCACTGTAATCTGCCTGTTTTAGTTGCAAAATGAGTGGAGAGTGAAGAGCAGAATTAAACAAAAAAATGGATAGAAAAAGGGCTGAAACGCTCCTTAGATTAAGGAATCCTTGCCATAATATCCACTTTAAAATATTAATATTAATTTAAAATAAACCATTTTCTGAATTTAATTTATTATAAATAATTAAGTGCATATTTTAATGAAGCAGACTCTCTGATATGTTGCTACAGTGTGAAAGCAAGTTCCAAGCACTTCCAATCACATTAATGATATTTGAATTAAGAGCATTATTTTAGCAGTTTTCATTATTAGTATCACAAGATCATCATTGCTTGTATTGTGATTAGCAATAAAGTAAACATTTTCCCTTTGAACTATTTGTACGCTAATTTGGCACTGGAAGGTCTGATAGGTTTTGATAAGTGAAAAAAAACGAGCAGAATTGATTACATTTTCCCTTTTATTATCATACATAATACAAAATAAATGATCGCCTTGCGTCCGATAGAAGTACCACAGCAATGCCTTGAAAGTCCTAGCAGTATTACTGGAAAGAATATCTGGAGGACATTTCTCCGAATATCAAACAACAAAAATAAAGTGGTACCACTTTACAATAAGACTACCCTTATAAAGGATTCATAAAGGGTTCATAATTAGGTTATGATTAGGTTGTAAACACTTTATTAGTCATTAAGAACCATTTATAACCAGTTCTAACATAGTTTTCTCATACATCAACACAGGTCTATTTGGCAAGATGACTAACCTTATATTGGCTACTTACGCGAATCAACTCAGTGAACCAGTACCAAGGATGCTGGTGTGTAAGATGAAGTAGCGTAAGTAGCCAATATAGGCTTTAGCGAGCACAGATATGTGCTCACTATTTGCAAAGCGACCGGTCACAGTTGCCCGGTGTTTTATCTCATGTCTTATAAAAGCGTATTAGTGATTTAAAGTGCTTCCAACTATTACATCATTAATTTACAAATATTGCAACCCTTTATAAGGGTCGTCTTATTTGTAAGTGGCCTATGTGTTTGGTCACATCTTTAAAGAAATATTGCATATCTGTCAACTGCCAACACCTGCTTGTTTTGTTACGTTTATTGTTTTCCCTCCATTGTTCATTCAATTGTTCCTTAATTGCTCAGGGAAAGTCAAGCGACTGTGTTTTGGCCCTGTTGGATTACCGGGGGATTTGGCTTTCTGGAAACTCCAATTTG
>NW_011369951.1:865906-873800 GCF_000735185.1 Notothenia coriiceps
AGAAACAGTCGGAGTAATTTCAAATGGCGGAAGGTAGACAGCGAAAACAGAGCATTTAATTACATTTTCTCTTACTGGACCTCTTTGAAATGCAATTGAATTACTGCATATTACTGCATATATAACTGCATTATAGCAACAACAACAATAATAATAATAATAACAGCAATAATAATTGGGAGGGGGGGCGCGGCTGTTCTTATGTTCTCTGNAAAACCCCTGATGTAGAGGAAGAGGAAGAGGTTTCAGAATTAGAGGATCACATTTCTGAGAATCTTGAGTCTGACAGTGACTTTGAAGAAGAGGATGAGATTGAGCATCAGCTAGTTACAAAAAAAAGACGAGCCACAGGACCAGCCGTTCAGCGGGCAAAATAACAAGTAGCACTTTAATTCATTAATGTGATCTAACAAATGTAAATTGGCAAATATTAACCATATGCTGTTTATATTGCTTGTAATTGGGATGAAGTAAACATCTGTTGAGTATTTTAACATAAAATAGTTTGATTGTGTTGAATGGAAACCCAAAAAGGCAGTGGGTCCACCAGACCCAAGAACACTAGCTGAATAACAAATATATGAACACTAGACAAGGGTTGAACCTGTATTGATTTATATATATATAAACATGTAAATCTGTTTAGAAAATGTTTCAAGACTTTGTGACTTATTTTATTGCAATCATCAAATGTGTCCTCTGTCTGGTTCTGTCCTCCCCTGCCCTTCTTTTTCTTCTGTCCTGTGTTGTCTTCTTATGCCTTGTTCTCTGCCCCATCTTGCCCTTCTCTGACTTGTCTCTCCCCGTCACATCTTGTCCCGATGTGTCCTGTGTTTGTTCCTGAGCAGAACAGAACATCCCATGTTGTCCCAGTGGATGGCAGAGCCACAAGTCCTCCTGTTACCAGCTTTCCTCTAGTGAGAATACGTGGCAGCACGCAAAAGAAGACTGTGAGAGCAAAGGATCTCATTTGGTGGTTTTGAATGATGAGGCAGAAGAGGTATTTGTTATATTTCTTATATAAATCCTGATATTCTGATATTATCCTGCAGCCAATTAATGTATGGTTAGCCTCACCAACCAAAGTTGATAAAGTATTTTAAATTCACTTCCTTCCAAACAGAAAGTTGTCCGTGGATTTGGAGGTGATGCCAAACGGTGGATTGGCCTGAGTGCTAACCCGAATAAGCAAACCAACCACTGGGAGTTGAAAACGGTGGATCCAATCGGCCTGTGTTATGGGTAAGGCTTTTTACATCTTTATAAACTTGAACGATGATCCTTATTTAAGGTGAAGATCTGACATTGACATATTACATTTTGGGCTTTATTACACATTGACATTTAGCAACTAACTTTGATTGAAACAACTGGTAAATCTTAGCAGCTTCAAAATAAATCAACCAAATCCACCCGAGGTTTTATCCAAACATTATCCTTAAAAATCACCAAATGCTCATTGCATACTGTAAAGATAAAGAAAGGGTACAACCCTGAAAACTCATCAGTCTATTACATGGCTTACATCTGTTACGAACCTTGACAGACACTTGGACTCAAACGCACAACTCAAAAGAAAGTTTGTTGTTCAAAAGGTCTTTACTTTGGATAAGTATAAAGTTCAAACAAAAATCACTCCTGAGAGGCAAAACGTAGCAAAGCAAATTACAAACTAAATAAACTTGACTATGATCACAAAGTACAAAATCTCTAGGCGTGACAAGCTGGCTCTCTTAATGGCACAAGGCACAAGACGAACTGGCACAGGACAAAGGGAGACAGGACTATTTATACATGAGGTAAGTGGGAACAGGTGGAAACAATCAGGGGCGGGGCAGACGCTGACCATGGCGGGAAAACACACAAAGGGAGGAAGTAAGGGGACCTGAAATGAGAGACAAGAGGTAAGTACAAAAATAAAACAGGAAGTGCAATGACAGGACTAGACAGGTGAACAAAAAGACTTGACTAAACATAAATCTAACCTGGGCTATGAACTAAACGTGAAACAATAACATGAACCTGATTAACATGACATGAATAATTTAGCAGACATGACGGGATGTTACAAAGAGGCCACAATGCATCATTCCGGAGTGCTTTTTTAGGGGACAAAAAACATGAGGAAATAAATATCGTAGATAATCTTGATAGGCCGGTCTGTATCTTGTAGTATTATTCTGTTTGCGTTGTGGATATACCCAAGTGCATCTTTCAACATGCATCTTTTGGATCTGAAGTGTCTGAATCACACATCAAAGCCCTTTTTGTGGAGATGAAGTGCCATTTCAAGTTGACATTTTCATTCACTTCCAGAAATAACTGCCATTTAAAAGATTTTGTTTTTCCAAACCAATGCAATCCAAACTGTAATGTGTCTATCCCCAGATATTGTTTTTGTTCCTGATTCCGTTATCTCTCCTGAAGCTCGATTGCTAGGCAGACATAATTATGAACAACTCATTTCACAAACCACATTACAAACAATTATAATGCAGGACGTGTGTATGAAGTGAATTTTGATAACAAAGGTGGAAAAACTTCCAACTTAACTCACAGCAACAAGCGTTTTGCTCTTGTGTAACTTATGTTAAGTTATGCAGCAAAAGGAGGAACATGGGCATTGTTTTGGAGTTCCACTTGGAGTGGAAGATTAATGTTCACTGGCATTTTATCCATTTTTGTTTGGAACATTTTTAGTTCAGCAACCCTGTTAATTGAGTGCAGCTGCCCCTGCTTTTATATGAAAGCTCAGTGTTAGTTTTTGTCAGACTAATAAGCAACATGCTAAGTGTGAAATTACATCAAGCAATTAGTGATACATAGCATGTCTGGATTTATCTGACACGTTTATGACGAACAATTAATAGTTATTTGCAAATAAGTTGGAGGAAACTTTGGCCAATATGTTTCCCTGAAGTATTATCCTGCACAATAGCTGCTGAATGGTTCAAGAGCAACATTGATCTCACGTCTCACATCACAGTTGACATGTTACATTTTGGTGACAAATAGAGACATCGTAGATCATGTAAAAGGTCTCATTACATAGGCATTGTTTTGCAGTGGCATCAATTGGTAATCCAGACACACACACACACACACACACACAAAACACACGCATTATGTCCCAACACACCATCTTTCCCTCATTTGACAGTCTCTGCAGTCTGCCACACTGCAACACTATGGACTCGGGATTGATTTTAATCAGGGCTGTCACTGGATCAATGGAAGTTTATTACCCCCAGAAGGAGTACTGGCAATGAAGCTCTGCCCCCTGGGAATTCAAGTTTCACCAGCCTTCATCATCCAGCCTGCTAACACACCTTTGGGAGCATCTGGTATGGGAATTGCAGTTTTTATTGTTTGCAGTAAACCTCATTGTTATTCTTCTGAAATGTGATGGTTTGGCCAACACTGGTGTCACGGAGGAAAATTGAAAGAAGCGCCACAGCAGAGTATACATTATGAATAAATAGCTGAGAGCAAATGTGCCTTTTATGAAATGCAAAGCGATGGGTCCAGAGGTGGATAGACAAAAGGGAACTGAACAACAGAGCAATGTTATTTATTAGTGTTCAAAGTCCTGTCAGTATCCAATGTCGGGGGTATTTGCGTGCACCAGGCGTTCGTTTGACAAACAACCGAGCTTACAGCACAGCATGATGTTTAAGAGCCATTTAGATGGACTGCTGGAGCCCACTTCCCACTGCTCTCATTACACACGGGGTTTCAGTTGCCCAGGTGACCACTGCAAAGCTGTGATTAATTGCACTTTGTTAATAAGCAATTCATCCAACTACTGTCTACGAGGGCAATTTGAGTATACATGTCTGCCTCTGTTGGCAGCAGAGGTATATATCTGCATACACACACACACATGTTTCTGCACCAAGCCATTGTGCCTCCATGCTATTGTACTTGTTCACATTCACTTGGAGGTTAAAAATGACCAACAAGAGAAGTCTTTACCCAATATCATCCTCATTGCTCACTGTCCCCACCACTAGTATTTGTCCAATGATATACGAGGTGAACCTAATACTGTTCTCACCAACCCAATGTCCTGATTACAAACAATTATTCATTGTTACTTACAGTAATAAAAGGGTAATGGGGCCTCATAAATCTACTACTTGGTACACCCATTCGTTCCCAGTGGGAGTTGCAAGACTGGGCGAGCAGGATGTTCAATGTTAAATATTTTGAACTGCTTCATTGATTTACGTCTGCTTTATGGTCACATCAAAAAGCATCACATTATTGTTTAGTAAATGGTGCTGATTATAAATCTTGGCTGCAATTTCACCTCGGCGGAAACGGACAAGACGTATGTGTTTGAGTTTGTCAATAGATGAGGGCGTCAGAGTTGAGATGCATGCCAGCCAGGCTCTGATTTGATGCTCTTGAAAACTGTGATTAGATGAAAGAAAAGGACTTGGGTGTGTGGGATCAGATTACGGAGCATAATGAAGAAGGTGATGTTTAATTATCTGCAAGAAGGTTGATGCTTTCAATTATATGCTGATGTTGTAGAAACTGGTGATTAGCACATGTCAAGGGAAAAGCTTTTGATGTGCAATGTCAGGGAACGAAATGAGAGAAACGGGGGAGGGAAGTTGGCAGAAGATCTTATATAATCTCAGCGCATGATTTAGGTAGCCTCCCTCCACTAGTTCAATCTTGAAAGAAATGCAACATTTTCAACAAATCAACTGATTTCTCATTTCCCACGCTCTTCCTCCTACGCGCAGCTACACACACACACACGCACACACACTTGATTCCTGGACTACCTTGCAACAGAACGGCAGTGTTACAATGACGCTACTCCAGTCAGTCATCAAGGACAGCTCGTTGAAATTCCGCTCATCTCTTCCCTTTCTCCCTCACTTAGCCTCTGTCCTCCCAAACCCTCTCTCCTTCCAAGGCCACAGAGAAGCGGCTTGCTTTTGTTAACAGCATTACATAAGTGCCTGAAGACGAGCAGAGCTGTGAGCAAGGGAAATATGGAGTGTACAAATGCAAAGAAATCAGCGGCCAAGATTCTGCAGGAAAAAAAAATCTACTCATGTATATATTACTAAAATAATCCGCTGTAAACCACTTATTATGCGCCTTTGTAAAACGGGGATAACATGATTAGGAGGCCATTTGAACAGAACCCTGCTTGTCCCCCTTCCCACCAAGACCACACACACAAAAACACACACTTACAACCCACCACTAAGGCGATGATAATTGCCAGGAAGCACTTAGCATTGCACTGACCTCAGTGTTTATTGTGAGGATGGAAGGGAGGATTATAGAAAACATATTATAGGGCTGCAGATGGGAGGGGAAAGAGGGTGTGGTGCGCAGATGGATGGAGGAAGGCGGATACTTAGGTAATTTGTGACGGCAGACTCGTTGAGGGAAAGATCTTTGATGGACTGCATGTCCGGCGCTTCAAGGACAGGTTGAAGTCGATGCGTGTAGGCGGGGGAAGTAGAGGTTAGGAGAAGGGGTTTGTGGGTAGGCTGGTGGTCGTTGTGGTGTGATGCAATAAGTGGGCAGTTTATTCAACCGCCATCCTCGCACAACATGTGTTTCATTCCGCTTCATTTAGCATAGCCGAGTCCAGACCCCCTCTTATACTGAAACACACACACATTCTGAAACCATGGGAGCACCCGCTTACATGTGTTCACATGACTACACTCATAGGCGCCAATGGCATAAATATCCATCAATACCATGCTGTAGGACTTAAATGCGCACAAACGTATAGTTACACCCACACATACACACACACACGCACGCACGCACGCACACACACACACGCACGCACATACACGCTTGCATACATGAAGCTGCACCTGCCTCTGACTGGCCCATTAAGCATGTTGAGAGGGAGGAAAGTCGGGGGCAGTGGAGTGTCTTTTATTCCTACAATCAATCATACATTAGCTAGATAGCATATCCAACTGAGCAAACCGACCAACCAGACAGAGAGACAGAGGAGGAAATCACTAACACCAGGGGCCAGATTTATAAAAGTCTGCTTGAGTGTATCGGAGATGATTCATATTTCTAAAGATGTTCTGTTTTGTAAATTGTGTGCACATACAGTACACAAACCTGATTTCCACCCCCACAGTTAGCCATCATTTGATTTTTTAATGTCGTTGGGCCTGTCAGTGAAAAGAATTCAAAGGAAAGATCTCCAACATCAGAGCAACAGTGGCCATGTATAGCTTCCACACTTTCATTAATGGATCACATGCACCTGTACCTCATTATGTACGCAGCCACTGTGTCATCACCCACGCTGGAGAATGACTGTTTAGAAGGCATTTTGGTTGTCATCTTGTTTTTTGAAAACAGAAGTGCTATTCAGGCTGGAGCTTATTACCACCAAACACTGAATAAGAATAGTTTAGGAGCCTAAATTGTTGTAATGAACTTTCATAAACCAAAAACCCCACAGTGAAGGGGTGAAAGTTCTATGATGAAAACAGGGAGAGAACTCAGACTGGATCAGCTTCAGCTGTGCTCAGTGCTGATTAACATGCTAAACAATGACATAACTGCTACAAATCAGCCACCATTGTCATTGTGAGAATGTTAGCGTTATTATGTTATTATTAAGCTTTCAGCACCACTGTACCTAAGTAGATCCCCCTCACAGTAGTCTTGATTGCGCTGCTAATGCTGCACTTCTGTTGCCTACTATACCTTAAAAGTTACAACTACTGCAGGCACGAATGTGGATGGAGGAATCAAAGCCAAAAAAGTCAAAGTCAACTTTAATGTCAATCTTTCAGTTTGTGTGTACAGACAGAGAGATCGAAATGACGTTTCCAACAATTCCGAGTACAAAAATACAATTATACAATATACAGATATGTATACAAATATGTATAAAATGTGTATATCCTATATACACAATCAACACATTTGCACATATGCACACATTAAGATAAAAAAACACAACAATCAATATGTACAAAATAACAGTCACTTCAATATCTTTGGGAATTTACATTTAGTGCAAGATTGTCCATAGCAGCATATACAAAAGTGTTAGGTGCTGGATTTGAGTGTCTGAGTGTGTGGGGGAGTTATAGTCTAGTTGGGGCAGGGGGGAGACAGGGGAGGGGTGAGGGGGAGAGGGGGCGAGAGAGTTCAGACCCAATTGACGTTTTGTTATAAGAAGCAGCAAAGAGTAAAAAAAACTTGAACTTTGGCTTACTGCGAATCTGGAGACAGCGAGAGAGTCAAGAGAAACAAACTTAGTTAGAAATGTTATCAGAAAGGGCAATTAGGGACAACAACAGAAGATGTATAGGGGTTGAATTAAAAATAATTGAGTAACGAAAATTTTAGATAACTTTATTAACACTCTGATTAAGTGGCTTAAAAAAAAGCAAACTACAAGGTTGGTTGTATTATCTGAAGCCCTACTAGGAGTATATCCTTCACAGTGGTAAGTTCAAAGCCAATTGTTACCTGCATTAAAGTCAGGCTTAAGAGGTTGAGTGGACCTACAGAACTGCTTTCCCATTCCCTTTTATTTTATATCTTCCTCACAGTTTCTTTTATTTGGGCCATTGCCGTACATATCAGCAGAAAGACTGTAGTCAACACAACAGACAGTAACACATGCTTCAGGAAAAGATTCAGAATTCATGTTTGCCATTTTTCTGTTCCCTGACATTTGTACGTATTAAAATTACATGAACTCTTTGTTCCAGCGTTGTCACTGTCTGCATCAGCAACCCTTGCCTCAAACCTAATACCTACATGATGGAAGTCATAAACTCGACATAATGCACAAAACCATGCTTTTATCACATCAACAAGGAAACAAAATGTGTGTGACTTAGGGAAACAGGGGAGCTCAGCTCAT
>NW_011369951.1:873845-894436 GCF_000735185.1 Notothenia coriiceps
GTGACGAGAAGGAATGAATGTCTGACATTCGAAATAGCTTAAAAACAATTCTAAAATCATCCTATAAAGGTTTTGTTGGGCATTTGTAGAGACAGGAACAAGGGCAACATTGCAGTGATCACTTGAGACATGTTTGGCCAACTAACGAATCATTTATATTTACACTACATGGGCACAATCAACTCCAAAGCGGAAATGTTCTGAGTTTGCTAAAATGCATAGTCACTCAACTATGTCTGTCGCAGTTAAATGGAGCATTCTACAGTGTTGCATTGTTTCACTGTAACCTCGCCTTGTTTTTTGCAAACATGAGGGAGGAGTGTAAGAACAGCAATTAAACAAAAAAAGGATAGAAAAAGGCGAAAGGCCCTTAGATTAAGGAATCCTTGCCATAAATCACTTTTAACAACAAATATAATATTAATAAACAATAATCTTTCTGAATTTAAATTTTATAAATAAAAGCATATTTAAGTAAGCAGACTCTCTGATAGTTTGCTACAGTGGAAAAGCAAGTCCAGCACTTCCAATCAATATAATGCATAACTATTTAGATTTCATTATTATATCACAAAGATCATATTGTTTATGTGATTAGCAAAGTATAACATTGCCTTTGAACATTTGTACGAATGGCTGCAAGGCTGATAGTTTTGGATAATGAAAAAAAACATGAGCCAGTAATTGGATTACATTTTTCTTTTTATTATCATACAAACAATAAATATCGCCTTGCGTCCGATAAGAAGACCACAGCAATGCCGTTGAAAGTCCCTAGCAGTATACGAAAGAAATCGGAGGACATTTTCCGAATATCAAACCAACAAAAATAGAAGTGGTACCACTGTTACAATAAGACTACCCTTATAAAGGATTCATAAAGGGTTCATAATATGATAGTTGTAAACACTTTATAGTCATTAAAGAACCATGTTATAAACCAGTGCTCAACATTAGTTTTCATACATCAACACAGGCTCAATAAGTTTGGCAAGATGGAGTTTGTGTTTTAAGCCGTTTATATGGCTACTAGCGAGAATCAACCAGTGAAACAGATACCAAGGATGCGGCTGATAAAAGATAAGAAGCCCTAAGTAGCAAATCAAGGCTTAGCAGCACAGATAAATGTGGCTCACATTTGGCAGCCAACCGGTCACAGTTTGCCCCTGCGATCTCATGTCTATAAAACTATTAGTGATTTATAAAGTGTTCACAACCTAATTAATCAATTAATTACAAACTATTCGCAAACCCTTTATAAGGGTAGTCTTATTGTAAAGTGGCACCTATGTGTTTGTCAAATATTAAAGAAAATATTGCATATCTGTCAAACCTGCCAACACCTGCATTGTTCTTGTTAACGTTATTATGTTTCCCTCACATATCTTTCTAATCAATTTCCTTAAATTGCTCAGGGAAATGTCAAGCGACTGTGTTTTGGCCCCTGGTTTGGATTAACGGGGGATTTGGCTTTCTGAGAAACTCCAATTTGTCAGGAACAATCCCATTTGAAGAGACAAAGGGTTTAGTTCAATGGATGATGTCTGCTTCCATTTTCTTGAAATGCTTTATAAAAGCACCATTCTCGCCTGCCTGCCGTTACATTTTAAGCATTTGCTAGTTTTGGCTCTTTGTTAAGTCATAGTAATTATCAGTAGTTTTTGGTGCTTAAGTGCAGTGTTTATCCACAGCAAAAATACAGTTCATATCCCCCTGCCAAGAAGGAAAAGCGATCAGTTGAACATGAATGAAAGAGAAACGGCCATGAGTCTGCCAGCGAGGGCAAGGGCCTTGACTGCCTCTTCACCTGATAATGCTTTTGATCTGATGTGTCACAAGATGATGCACAGTTGACAATTGCTACTCTAGCGCAGCACTCAGTAAAAAAGCACTCTTTCCAGCCTACATACACTCAGGTGCACACATACAAACTAATGTTCCTCCATTCGCTGTTGTGACCACTTGGGCCAGCCTCCGACCTGTTGAACACAAAGCCGAGATAAGATGGATTCAGGCGCCCTGTCTCTCTTTGTGTTTCCCCGAGCAACATGTCAACAATACAAGGTGTCCTGGGGAGTGGCTCAAACGAAATACTATCAGTCTGTGTGGCCTCTGATCTCCTTTGATGCCACGTTGTTCCATTAAAACTGTGAAAGGATATAGCTTCCTTATCTTCAATCTACAAACTGCTTGCCTTGCCTATGGGTGTGAAAGTGTGGGCATGTGCAGTTTAAAGTATAAGACTAACATGTCTTTGTGGATATAGTTTGTGTGTGAATGTGTGTGTAGTACATCTGTGTGTACTAGGGGAGGTAAGTGGCTTTTGACAGTCCTTCTGGCATTGTGCAGAGAGCCTTGAGTGACATGCGGTATTAAAAGTGTCAGTGTTGGGTGACATGGCTGCGATAAGGAGCCAGTGAGAGTCATCCTCATTAAACATCAATCCTGCTCGGCTTACAGGGTTGTTGCCCCGGGCGACACCCTGAATGGAACAACAACTAATGCAAAAAAATACATATAAATTCTTTCTCCGTGTGCTTTTCACCTGGAGGTATATATGGTGTGTTGTTTTGTAGAAATCTGATGAACACTGAAGCATTTCCCTGTTTTGACACTTTTACAGTCAACATATGAGCAGATTAGTTGGAGATGCATGCGTTTGTTTTTCTGAAGTCTTTAATTAAATTCTAGTCATCTGTTGAGTATTATAGGATTACAATAAGTTTGTTACCAAATGAAAAGGATTTCTTGTAGCGGTTCCTGGTATGTCAGTGTGCAAACCTTTCAAATGCATCTGTGTGCGAATCAGTTGTCGTTGGAGCAAATAATAGAAGCAATGAGACCGGCATGATGTGGGTCTCACACTGGGCTTGCAATTGATATAGTAGCAAGAATGTTGTAGCAGCTGTTCAAAAATAATTATAATCTTGCTTATCCTGGTTCGATTTTTAAATGAGGTTCTGTATTTCATGTGTTTTTGCTCTTTTTCATACATACTGTATTCAACCATATGCATGCTCAATAAAATGTGATGTTCATTTTAAGAAGTATGCTCCTTTTTAGAGGAAGTAGAATATGAACCATGAATGCTTTAGGGCAGGGGTGTCAAACTCAATTTCCTCTCGGGCCACATTAGCATCATGGTTGCACTCAAAGGGCCAGTTTTATATATAAGACTATGTAAAAATACATATATAAATATTTAATATATATAAAATACTGTATTATATATTACATTATTGCCTCTGCATTGGATTATTATCGGATAGGGTAATAACTTCATAATTAACTACGTCTGAAAGCAGAAGTCTAGGGCAAATAATTGCAAGTCTTTTCAGTGAGAATGTCACAAAATGGTTTAAAAAGAAAAGCCAAATTCTGAAGAAAATAAAGTCAAAATCAAAAAAAGAAGTACAATTTGGAAAATAAGTGACATTTTGCCAAAAAAAAGTAACATTTTGAGAAAGAAAAGGACGATTCTGAGAAAAATGGCAAATTCTGAGAAAGAAAGCATATTTTTGAAGAAAAAAAGGCAAATTCTGAGAAAAAAGGCATAAATGAGATGCATTGTGGGACATGTAGTTTGTGGGCAATGTGCTTCTGTAAAGCGGCATGTAACCGTATAATATATATATTATATTCTTTGCAAGCTCTTGCGGGGCCACATAACATGAAGTCACGGGCCGGATTTGGCCCCCGGGCCTTGAGTTTGACACCCCTGCTTTAGGGCGTGGCTACCTAGTGATTGACAAGTTGCTACCACACTGTTGACTAGTTGGGTGCTTTGTGTTTTTGCACCACTAAACCTACACCTCACTCTCACTTTTGGTTCCAAAAATACAAGATTGAGATCAAAATCACCTTCCACAAACCAGTGCATGACATTATGATGACGATTTCCATTTCTTATATTCAGATTCCATCCCTTTCTGTTTTCTACTCTGAGAGGCTATGAGGACTTGTCTTATCCAGACCAGAGTCACAGGCATATTTGTTTTAATGGCACTGGTCTCTGGAAGACAATTCTGGAGATGTAAACTGCAGTGATATTGATCTTCTCCAAATGAGGTGCCCTAGCACAATTCCAGGCAACATATTTTTTATCCTTTCATGTGCTCATTTTGTCAGGTGAAAATCAATCAGTTTGGAAAGTGTGTGTGCTCCACTTCCTTGTCAAAGCGTATCATGTGCCTGCCAATCGATCACGGAAATGCAAAATTGGCAGGTGTATCAATTCTCAAAGGGCGAGAAGAGCTGGGACCTCACAAAAACCAATCAAGTGCACGTCCAACTGGTTTCCACCTCGAGGAACTCATCTTTGGAGACTGGGAGCTATCTCTATTCATGACTCACTGCTGATTATCTCCTCATCTCTGGAAATCCTGCAGTAAGTTTTCCCTTTGGCCTCCCTCCACTATAACTCTCTGAAGTTTAAATGGACCTTCCTCCTGTTCCCTTCAGCAGCCAATCACATCATTTAGCGGCTGGTGTCATGCTAATTACCATCAGCCCAAATGCCTCAGTTCAGAGGCTATGTTGGATCCAGTCTTGGTGATGAGTCATTGGCCAAGGGGCTGGCAACTGCGGTTGGATAATTTGCATGAAGACACCAGCAGAGTTTGGCTTTAAATGATCAGGGTCAGTGGAATAATAGAGCAATTCCTTTTTCTTTTTAATCAATGTGGTGTCCTGAGGCCTTGTGCGAGGCTGTTCTGAGAGTTATTAGGAGCGCTTTGCTTTATGTACTCTGCTCATGCTGAACATTTTGCTGACAATCAGCAGTATTGGATCCGTGCTGGATACACTTGACCCCATCTGGGCGAATTACATACCATGCGTTCTCCTCCCATTCGTCTATTCACTCTTTTTTCCTTCCAAACCCACAGTTTTTCACTCAGAGGCATGACTTCAGATACATAAATCCCTAATTCACATAAGCTTGATATCATTTTGTTTGGAAAATGCAGACTTAGATTATTTTTCCCTAAGGTTTTAAATGTGGAAAACACAGTAGTAAATTAACCCCACCAGGACTCTTGTCATTGTACAACTATAACCAGAGTTGTAAATTAACTTTGCCCGGTTTTAGCAACTGATTTAGAGCCCTTAAAATACTCTTTGTTTTGATGTTGTGTTTAATAGATGAGGTCAAAGGTTTGTCCTTGATCCTGGAAAACAGCAGCTGACAAAATAACTTTAGCATGCTGTCTATAGTTTTTCTGGAGCTGTGGAGAAACAGTCTTATTCAGAGGTGACATCATGTACAATAGTCACAAATTATCTGTACGCTGTCAACACCTGTATGGATATAAACCCCTCAGTATTTGTTAAATGTTGGAATAGTTTTGGTGTCAGACCAGGTCAAATACATGAACAGGCATTTGTGAATGAAGGTAAGCATAACAGCCCTAACAATGCTACAATTATTGTGGGATATACCAAGAATTGGGGGTGATACCTCCTGCTTACACTATAGAGAGGACTGTTTATTTAATGAATTCTGTTGTAATGATAAAATAGTGATGAAAAATAACACATTCCATTTGCTTAGAATAGCTTAAAAAACCTGAAACACCAACTGCAGCAAAACATTATAAACAAAATGATTATTATATCCTTTTGGTGTTACATTTTAGCCATGACACTGATGTGACTCATAACAGTGCTTTCTTTTCAGTGCTGCAGCCTGAGAGCTCAAAAGGCTTACGTGTGTGTACGTGTGTATGTGTGTACGTGTGTACGTGTGTGTGTGTGTGTGTGTGTGTGTGTGTGTGTGTGTGTGTATACACACACACACACACACACACACACACACACACACACACACACGTACACACGTACACACATACACACGTACACACACGTAAGCCTTTTGAGCTCTCAGGCTNTGATCCCGATGTCCGTACCAAACTTAGAACATTTCCCTTCTACTGTCGAGAGTGAGCGGTGAATGACAAGGAGTCGCGGCGAAGGGGGAGGGGAGGTGTGACTTTATACTTACATTCCACATGTCATTAGTATCCCATTGTGGCGGTCCCAGGCAAATGTCAAACAAAAATAGACTAAAAGTTTATTCCGTTTCAGAACCGAAAGTTTATAATTTGAAGAAAGCCGTTTAAGTTTACTAATTTATCTGGATGTTGAAACTTCGAACGTTGCCGTATTAATGTTCGCCTCTTGCCTCATTAAATAGCAGTGACGTCGTGTCGGCTACAAAGAAGGACAACTCACAAAAAGGGCCCTTTGTTTGTGTTATGTGTGTTTGCGTTTTTTTTGACATGTTTAGGGCAAAGTTATTAAAGGGGAGATAAGATTTCAAGCGTAGATTTTGTGTTAGAACTAGAATCGACACATATAAAAAATAAAATAACAATATATATATAAGTTAGAGTAATCGAATGTGCGTAAAAATTCGAACGTTTCCCTTCTGGTGTCCGAGCGGAGAGTACCCGGTGGGAACGAGAAGGCGTCGCGGCGAGGGGGAGGATGGCCGACTTTAATGCTTACTATTCCCTATATCATCCCGATTAGTATCGTCACCCGCTCCGGCACTGAAAATATGGATCGGGAGACTTTATTTGTTTCAAGAAACCGAAAAGTCCTTATAATGTGAACAAAGCCGTTTAAGTCTACTATTAATGTCCAAACTTCGAACAATGCCGTATTATTGTTCGCCACTCTTGCCTCAATTGAATTGCAGGGGGTTTTGTTTTTCGCGTAATTGTTGTCTGGCCACAAAGGGCCTCACGCTCATTAGGTTTTGCTTTTATAGAAGGTATCCAGCAATAAAAACTAGTAACGAGGTCGAATTATTAGTTAGTCTAGCTACCTAAGGTCTCTCTCTCCTTTGAAATTTCGGAAGAAAAGAGTTTCTACTGGGACAAAATCTCGAGGGTGACCATGAATATTACCCAAACTGAGAAAACACACAAAACTCACCCGTTTTAATGTAAATAAGAGAGTGAGAGTGCGTGTTCGATCTTAGTGAAACCCTGGTAGCGAGCGAGAGAAAAATTCTATTACACACACACACAATGAGCATACGCATAACTGCGTCCTGGAGTAAAACCACGCGATCCATCTATATTTTCATCTGTATAAGCCTCCTTATTCACCATAACAATTTTGAATCGCTGTCAGAGCATGATGCTCTCGATAAGACTGGGTAGGTTAACAGCGCATAGCGCTCACATTTCTCATAGGTGTGGTGGATAATTTTTCAAAATCTAAACCAACTTAAACATGATGTAGGGAGCAAATGAAAATAAACAATTGAACAACAAGACTAACACATACAGATTGAGAATTGAGTGCGTATCTTTCTTTATACGAACGCTATTAGTGAGCAGTCCTTTTTCCTTGGTCGGACGTCGTGTCTTATGGGATTTATGTCAGTTTGTATATTTTACATTGTTTTGACCATATTCCTAAGGTGTTTTAGAGGGGGACTGATGGTTGTATAGAGGTACCAACAACGCACCTGGAAGAAGTTTAGTATCTCTTGTCGCGTTTAGGTCTACTTAGAGTTTTTCGTCTGCCGAGAATCGTTCCGCGTCTTTGACAGGTGTTATTGGCGGCGGGCGAGAGTGAGAGGTTCTAAGGCAACTTGGCTTATTGCCTCCGACAACAGGCTAAACGTATCCTCACAACTAACAGCCCTGTAGACGTCAACATGCTTTAAAGGAACAACCAATAACGATATTTACGTACGAATTCTGATATGACAGCTCTTTTTGTCGCCCTGCGTGGTGGGCAGATCAGCTATATATAACCCGTTTCTCTTCCATCAAAGTGTATGATAGTTTGCGTGCTTACCGGATTGTTTTTGTCCTCTACAACCAATTTAAGAAACGTATTATAGGTAATTTGTATCACTCTATAATCGTTCGCTAGTTACATTGTTAGGAGTACATTGGAGAAAAAAAAAAACGCATGATATTCCTAATATAAGGAGCGTTAAATAAAATTCTAGATCTTTTTCCAGTGTATACACATCTGACTTAAAATAATAAATATTATAAACAGCGATATAAATGATCCATCAACAACGTTTTATCTCTTCGAATATTTTGTAGTCCAATTTTGATTTTCCTCCAAACTGTCTTTTTTTGGTTTCATTGTGTTATATCTTCCTAACAAACCCTCAACACATCAAACTCAATAATAAAATGTAGAAAAACAGTTTATTACTCTACGTGAGCTCCCAAACATTATGCAAGACAATGACACCGTACAAGGACAACAAGACGGCCTCTCTATCCTCAGCTACAGGCTGAAGGATTTCGTAACGGTGCGAACATTACAATGGAGGGAGGATACACTAGTCTAATCTCCCTGGAGTACACATAACAATAAAAAATAACAAAATATGCACAGCTAGATCAGATCGCGTTTTAGATGCGACTTTAGAGTAGAGGGGAATTATTGAAACGGGATTTGTACAGTTTTCCGCGGCATCTGCTGCTGCTAAAATGTGGGGCAGGGCTGAAAAGTGGGGGGGCCAATGGCCCCCTGGCCCCCCGCTTCCGGCGCCCTTGGATAGGGACAGTCTGTAGTGAAGGAGCGCGCTCCGCTCATGGGAAACTGCTCAGCAGCAAACAGCTGTTTGCTTTTCACCCAACAACGACAACCGCCTCAGGAAACGCTATGTTGTAGCATTAATAAACTAAACAATTTAACAAAATTGCAAGAATACCAATACCACAGGACAATTTTTTCTTTTTAAAGCAATACTCTTACCTTGAAAATCAATGCATTCTAATACCGGGTCAATTTGACCCCGGTGGCGGTTTTAGGTATAAAAAATCTCTGGCGGTTCTAGTGTTAAAATAGGCATTTTTCCACCGAGAATAAAACGAAGGTCGGCAATGTTTTTTGAGAGAAATTTGAAGCTTAAGCGACATAGCCGCCAGCCATTGGAAATGAATGGTGAAAAGAAACGTAGGGAAGAGGCGTTTTTGTAGAAATAGTACGTCCCAAGTTGTGGCCCAACATAGTTATTACACGTTTAGATGTGAGACTGGGTTGGGTAGACACGTAAGAAGATATTGAGAATTTAGAAGTCACGCAAAAAAGATGTAGATCCGAAAACGCACACATACACACAACGCTCACATGCTAGTGCAGTTATAATAATGATAATATTAATAAATGAACGTCATTGTAATTATCAGTCACACTCAAAGGGAACATTTCCATACAGAAAAAGGGCTTGTTGATAGTACTTCTCTACATGGGAAAGAAAGAGACATTCCTCAAAGCCACTAATCTTTTATATTCTATGAAGTTCCTGCCTGAATTGTTGAGTTTCTGCCAAGTGTGTAGAGGAGGGTCTTTAAATGGCTCGAGTTGGATTGAAGTGGAACTGAAGGAATTGAGATCACAATGATCTTTTGACATCTATTAAGGAAACAATGACGGCATTGCAGGACATGCAGAATCTCACTGAACTGCTTTTTTGATTTATTGTTGAGCTGTCCAAGCCCCTTCTGACATGTCCATCCTTTCCTCTGCTCCCGTCTTATTTCAATCATCGACTGGCAGTACGGTTTGACCTGAAAATAATCAGAAAGTCGTGTGCATTTTGTTCTGTTACTTGTTTGGTAGAGAAGCTGCCACGTCCAGTAGAACACATATTTTTGGGTAACAGTAGTCATGTATGTATTCAACAGTAGAATAAAATGTAATGATAACACACACATTAATTATGCAAAGTCTTTCCCACATACAACCACTATACAAGCAAAGTGAAGGCTGATCAGGTATACAGGGAGGCGTGTGGTGCATTGGGGTGTGTGATGGTTTTTCGGATCAGGGGAGCACAGGTTCAAACCCCACTACAGTCAGCATGTCGTTGTGTCCCTGGGCAAAACACTTCACCCCAAAATTGCTCCTGTGGGGATTGCCCACTGTATTGAGTGTGTAAGTCACTTTGGATAGAAGCGTCTAACAAGTGACATGTAATGTAATGTACGGATATAACCCTATGTCATGGTAATCCATCCATTAGTTGCCTTACATAAAACAACAAGTGTCAAACTAATTGTGGCAATTGCGGAAATATCAGTTATCACCAAAGTCATTAGCTTTAATGGTCTGTCTGTACAACATTTCATAATGATTCATCAATCAGCTTTTGATAGGCAGTAAAGACGTTGGAGAGCCTTTTCCCAAATGACATCTGTATTTTAACTACATTTGTTTCTGTCTTCAAACACAGTTTCTAAGCTGAGGAAGATATCATATTAATGATCGTTGGAAGACAGCCTTAAATAGATTAAATTAATATGACTCATATTCCTATAGCAGGGTTTTTTTTAAATAGATTTTATTTGGCAAATCTGGGAGGGAAGGCATTATACTACTGTATCAGTGTATCACTGAGCATGTTCTTTTGAATATAATGTTTGACCACTAAAACTGTATTTATTGTTTCTTTGTATTGTGTCTGCTGTATTTGTTTTAAACCTATGAGTGGTGGGAAATGTGTGTGAATGACAAAAAAATAAAACAGGAAAAAAAGAGAAGAAGGGAGAGGAGAGGCGAATACACTACTGTCCGATGTTCCAGTAGAACTACAAGCGATTCAGGTGCTTTAACACTAAAACCGCCAACGGGTCAAATTTACCCGCCAATGCATAGATTTTCAAGGTACAATGTTCTTTTATTTATCATACTAGAACACAGGGTTAACAGTGAATTTTTTATACCAATATAATCTGTGGACTCTCCGCTTTCACATGATATCTAGTTTGTGCGGATAGCATGAAGTATAAAATATTGCTAAAAGTGTCTCTATCTATCAATGTCTTTCATTTTTTGTAAAGCACTTTGAATTGCCTTGTGTTGAAAAGTGCTATATAAATAAACTTGCCTTGCCTTGCCTATCTATCCATCTATCTATCTATCCATCTATCCATCTATCCATCTATCTATCTATCTATCCATCTATCCATCTATCTATCTATCAATCCATCTATCTATCAATCCATCTATCTATCTATCCATCTATCCATCTATCTAAACAACAGGCGTTGCTATAGCAACACGTCATGTTTACGCGCAAGATCAATAGCGCGAAAATCACTGCATGTTCTATAAGGTACGGTATGGGTATAAATGGCCCTTTTTTGGCAATTTTTTTAATCTGACTTCATATTGACCATTTTTAACAACAGAGGGTGCTATATAACACACTTTCAGGAAAAGTCACGGACTGGGAGACTTGAATATTTTATTGAAAAAAAAGCTACATACAATCAAGAAACAGCTGCGGGTAAAATGTACCCATTGGCGGTTCTAGTGTTAATGGTAACATGTATCAAGTACATGTTCTTCCTTTAGCTTAATCTGTACCTTTTCCCTTTACCATGCCTCTTCATCTCTGTCTCTTTTCTTTTCTCCTCATCATTCTGAGAACACGCTACAGTCATGATGGTGAGCCCACAAAGTCAGGCTCATCAGGAAGCATCCAGGTCCATTCCCACCATGCCATAAATCACACTCACACGGGGCCAGATAGTGAGTGGTGTATTTCCACATACCCACACACAACCACCTTTACCTTCAGCTGTGGTGTTACATTTCAGATTATCTGAGGGAAAGCATCCTTTCCTTCAGCTGACAGAGACAGATCGCAGGCTGACCATGACCCCCCCCCCCCCAGCCACTGCTTTGCCCACTGTATAACTTCTCTGTGGTCATCTCAGTTCTCCTATCCCGTCCTTCATATAAATCTATCACCTCTCCCTGGCCTACTTCTCATATATCTCCTCTGGTCCCTCCATCTCATCTCTCTGTCTGCTCCATTCATCCCATTTCTCCAGCCCCCCTGCCCATACATTTAAGAGCAGCGGAAGCCCACAGCAGACCATACTTTGTTGCCCCATCCATCATGGCTGACTGTAGACCAAACAGGTCCAAAAGAAAAAAGAAAGAATCTATGATTTAAGTCTACCTTGCTCTTGGCTGGGCGGGCTGCTGTGCCCCAGCTGGTCCTCAGATCTAAAAAACTCTGATAAAAGTAATTTTGGTAAGTTTGGAGTTCTGCGTTTAAAGCAAAGTTGGTCTTCACTGCTTGCATCTCTTTTTTTCTCTCCAAAGAATGTGAAGAACACTTCAATCAAAAAGATTAATTATAAACATGGTCTCAAAGTAAGTATCTTTAATTTCACATCTAGCAAGCAGAAAGCATGGTTTTTATGATAGCACTCAATAGCCTTTACTGTGGGTTGGAAAAGGGCATCTTCTGTGCGTGATGTATTCCAAGTAGAAAGAGAAAATAAAAGTGTTTCATTATGACCTCCCTCTCCTGCATGGAACACATACCTCTGATTGGCTTTCAGGCACAATCAGCATCTTGAATATTGTCAATAATAGCTCTCAACTTGGCTCATTTGGAACATACTGTACAGAACACTTCATGTGCTTGTCAGAAAGTTACTGAATAACACTCGACACACCCTAGTGTTTGCACAAAATCATTTCAATCTAGGAAGCCATTAGCTTGCTTCAGTGGGATGCCAGGCAACACAGGAATGGCCATTATTTGTGTCCCTTGCTTAAAGGGTATTTTGGAGGTTTTGTCTGATGAAGCAAAACAATGAACTGCCTTGTCCAGATTAATGTAAAGTTGCAAATATAAGCAAACGAGGGCTAATTGTTATGGTGAGTGAAGCAAGCAGGACCCAAATGCAGATAACACTGATATGTATTTCAAGGATAAGGATAATCATATAACTCGGACAAACAGAACACTCCCCGGTGAACTCAGTCACCAACAAAAAACGAACCAACACTGAACACAGGAAGAGACGAGACTAAATACAGGGAGGGATAATCACGAGACGAGAAACAGCCGGGCAGGGGAGGAGAAACACAAGGGCAACAGGTGAACACAATCAGACAATTAGACACAGCAGGGAAACTAATGACAGGGAGGAAAAACACAGGGAGAACCGAACAGCAAAACAAACCCAATACAAGACATACAAAACTAAAAACGTGACATAACACAAGAATCGTGACACTAATCTAAGAAACAACTGTGACAGGAGTAAAATATCCCAGGATAGTTTTTCTGGGGTGTCAGAATTACCGTATCTCGTCAACATGACAAAATGTTGCATTGAAAACTTATAGCTGGGGCACAGAATCAATTCGTAATTTATTTACCAACAAAAATATATGTGGTTTCAGTTGCTTTTGGAAAAGGATATAAAACTCACCAAAGCTTGTCAAACTCTATCTGCATTATAATATATACCTGTGGCTGCTTCCCTTGCCAGACATGATCCTAATTGAGTGTTTAGGGCATATAAAATACGAGTCTTTGTGGTACTCCATCACCATGAGGTGGGCAGAGTGGGGCGATGAATAAAACTTGGCGTGACAGTAGTGATGACGGTTGATCTTGCCCTCAAAGAGATGAGTTAGCAATTTCATGCCAGCTAAAAACACCCATCACCATTACAGAGCTACACTCGCTGAGGAATTGCTGCTATTTCCATCATTTTGACAATACCAAAAGGGAATCAAGATGAGAGGGAGATTGCTCCGTGAAACTGGGATTGAGAGTTGGACTTTGAGAGGGGTTATCAGGAACGCTGACTAGTTTAAGTTGTCCAACACGGGTAGTTAGTAAGGTTTCTATTAGTCAAATAATTATTTACAGAAGGAGCTGGGTTTAAGGAGAGATGAAAAGTCAATAAAGACTAGTTTCACCAACCAATAGTACATATATATCACCAACCGTGCCACCAGGTACTAATTTTGTCTTCCACCAGCTTTCCTCTCCCTCTATGTGTATTGCTCTTCCTTCCTTTTTTCCTACTCTGTTTTTAGCCTCAAGATATGTCTTATATGGGCTCTTAACTAAATGGGATCTTTGCTGAGGCCATTGTTGAGAGCTGGGCCATGGCATATACGGCACGCTCCAATAAGCACCCCAAACACTAAAAGGTAAAAAGGCCACGGCCCTTAGTCCCTAGCTGGTTTGTGATTGCTTGTGCGAGAGAGGAATGAAGTAGGGGAGAGATAGCAAGGCGGAAGACATTATCAAAAATGTTACACATGTTGTAGACTTGAGTTGTTGTTTAATGTATTCTGCCGTGCAATCAAAGGGTTACTTAATGAGCACATACTGTACTCTGCCAGCGCTACATGAGCAATTTGTCGGCATAAAGAACAACACTCAAGCTGCATGCTCTGTTCTTAGGAGAAATAGCCATTTTGGCTCAATTTTAGCCTCTAACAGTCCATCCATTATTCATACATGTGGTATCTTTTAATAGACGGGGCTCAAAAAGAGCTGCAGCATGTGCTCAGTGACACAGAAGAAAAACATACTGCACACACTGAATGGATTTCATTTCCAGTGCTCAGTGGGTCATGAAATTCTTTTTTTTAAATGTGTTGCATGTTTTTGTTGAACAGACGGACGCATGTGATGATGATAGCAGGCTGTCGCAACATGGGTAGGCCTCTCATGACCCCACGAGCAAGGAAAGGTCAAAAAAGCTGTCCAAACAGCAGCATCACATGGTGGCTGACTGCAGTAAATATTAAATATTTACAATCCACTTCCTCTACTTTCCTATGAAAGGCAGTTTTTTGCATGAAAGCTTTTGAATGCCACTTGCCGCTGGTTTGACTTTTGGCTATTTCTCCTGCTTTAAGATACTGATTCAACCATTGTGTTGTGTTCGAAAGTTGTTACCGTTCATGGTGTTCGCGGGACCATTTTGACCCATGATTTATCTCAGTCCAAAACACTCAAAAATAATCATCCAATATTGTTTTAACTACATCATAACTAACTTATTATGCATTCATAACCATACAATCCTGTTGTTATTCTATTTTATGGCCCCAAAAAACATTACACCACATATTTAAGTAACGCATGCGATTCAATTAACTCAATATTTCCTATAGTGAAGACAGTGGATCATTACGTTATCTGACTATAATAGACTATTAGAATACAATTTCCCCCAAAAAGTTTTAAATGATTGTTACAGTGGATGAAGGGGGTTAAAGTCAAAGATGAATCTTGATTGGGCAACATTTGACCTCGAGTCACCCAAAACAATTCTGCTGGGTCTCCCCAGACCCGAACACCAAATGATACACTTTTTTGAGACGTTCAGACTTGGCTAAAATTGTCAAAATCAGTTTTGTAGTGTTTATAAAGCTGTTGTGGAGGATATCATGAAGTCTTGTTCCGATAAAAAAAACTAGAGAGTTAATATATCATTTTAACTTGAAACGGGTCACGGGAGACCCGAACACAAAATAAGGGTTAAGGATGCAGTAGAGACGATTTCTGTGGGCCAAAACCATACCAGAGTGTCACATGATGTAGTCAGAGGATACCGTTTAATAAGAGGGTAGTTGTCTCACAGTCTGGGTATCGTTAGCCAGGGTAGTAATCATATATTTGTTTTCTTAGTTATGTTCTCTGTATTTTATATGTTTGTGTTATGTGTAACGTTGCTGCCTTCTTGGCCAGGTCAGCATTGAAAATGAGATTGTATCTCAATGCTTTTATCTGGTTAAATAAAAAAATAAATTGATACATTTTAACAGAATTTCCGGAAAGATTTGTAAGAGGAAATGCAAATGAAGGCCTGTTTCCATCCACTACTTTTTCTCTCAACAAGATACAGCTTTCGGGGAAATGTTACCAGTGGGGTGCCTTTCAATTATTGCAAAGGAAGAGAGTATAAAGAGATGATGTTATTCAAAGATGCAAAGTGTAATCTCAATCGATGGAAAACAAACAGAAACACGAGGAAAGAAACATGGAACTTTTTCTGGCTTTTTGACTCACTCACTTAAATGAGCATCTTAAAGATAAGAATAAAAACAGATACATGGAAATGCACTGGAGCAAAAAGTTCTTGCTATTACTAATGCTGGCACAGATATGGGTCCATTTTGTTTTACTTTAATAGGATTTGTTCCATGACATATAGAAGATATTTGTATTGAGTGCAGAATAATACTGTAAAAGAAATCAGAAAATAAGTATTGATCCAAAAACTGAAAAAAATAAAAAGTTGAGTTGGGATCTGAGGAGTGTGTGTGAAAAAACCCTGTGATGCTTGGTTGTCATGATAGAACAAGAGTAAATGCCCTCGAGTGGCATCCTTGTGGATTCTTTGGAAATTCAATCATGTTTTTGAACTTACGGTGTTGCCATTTCTGACCCTTTTTCCCATGGTGCTAAAAAAAGAAAGTTCAACTATGAAAAAAAGGACAAAAGCTACAGTAATAGGCCTACACAAACAGGAACACCACTAATGTCCTCTTACACACTGATGTGAATAAGCACCCTCAGTCTGCTGTTATTACCATAGCACCAATATAAATAATGCATCCCCTAAAATGAGTTGCAGATCCCAACATGGCACATACTTTTGTGTGGCACTAAAATGCTAAACCTACACCATCATGCACCACTGCTTCATTTATGATATGCAGATGGGATTCCAATATTTGACGATTTTACACAATCATATTAGACCAGTCAACCATGTCATGACTTCCAAACACCCATTTAGTCAGGCTTGGCTAGTTTATAACTAACTTCTGAAGTTGCTGCATCTTAAATTTGATAAACTTGTTCCCGTATTTAAATTCCATTTATTTTTTATGTGCTTTCTTTTTCCATTAGAGCAACCATCCCTGCCATGTTGGTTTTCAATGAGCTGAGCTCCACCTGTTTCCCTAAGTCACACACATTTTGTTTCCTTGTTGATGTGATAAAAGCATGTGTTTTGTGACATTATGTCGAGTTTTATGACTTTCCATCATGTAGGTATTAGGTTTGAGCAAGGTTGCTGATGCAGCAGTGACAACGCTGAAACAAAGGAGATTCATGTAATTTTAATACTTACAAATGTCAGGGAACAGAAAAGCAAACATGAATCCTGAATCTTTTCACTGAAGCATGTGTTACTGTCTGTTGTGTTGACTACAGTATTTCTGCTGATATGTACGCAATGGCAACATAAAAGAAACTGCTGAGGAAGATATAAAATAAAAGGGAATGGGAAAGCAGTTCCTGTAGGTCCACTCAACCTCTTAAAGCCTGACTTTAATGGCAGTAAACAATTGCTTTGAACATTACCACTGTGAAGGATATACTCCTAGTAGGGCTTCAGATAATACAACCAACTCTTGTAGTTTGCTTTTTTTTAAGCCTTAATCAGAGTGTTAATAAAGTTATCTAAATTCTTCCTGTTACTCAATTATTTTTAATTCAACCCCTATACATCTTCTGTTGTTTCCCTAATTGCCCTTCTGATAACATTTCTAAACTAAGTTTGTTTCTCTTGACTTTGCTGTCTCCAGATTCGCAGTAGCAAAGTTCAAGTTCTTTTTACTCTTTGCTCCTTCTTATAAACAAAAACGTCAATTGGCTGAACTCTCTCGCCCCTCTCCCCCTCACCCCTCCCCTCTCTCGCGCGCCCCCTGCCCCAAACCGACTATTAACTCCCCCAACACACTCAGACACTCAATCCGCACTCACACTTTTGTATATGCTGCTATGGACAATCTTGCACTAAATGTAAATCCAAGATATTGAAGTTACTGTTATTGTGTGTTAATATTGTATATTGTTGTGTTTTTTTATCTTATTTGTGCTATGTGCAAAATGTGGTTTGATGTGCGTATAGCTAGCAGATTTATCACATATTTGTATACACTAATCTGTATATTGTATAATTTTATTTGTACTAGGATTGTTGGAAACTCATTTCGATCTCTCTGTCTGTACACACAACCTGAAAGATTGACATTAAAGTTGACTTTGACTTTTTTTGGCTTTGATTCCTCCACTCCACATTCGTGCTGCATGTAGTTGTAACTTTTAGGTGTATAGTATGTAGGTCATTCAGAAGTGCACGTCATTAGCAAGGCGCGTCAAGACTACTGTGAGGGTGACTCGGTATTCTAGGTACAGTGGTGCTGAAAGCTTAATAATAACATAATACGCTAACCATTTCACCAATTGACAATGGTGGCTGATTTGCGTAGGCAGTTATGTCATTGTTTAGCATGTTAATCAGCCACTGAGCACAGGCTGAAGCTGATCCAGTCTGCGTTCTCTCCCGTTTTCATCATAGAACTTTCAGCACCGTTCCTGTGGTGTTTTTTGGATATTATGAAGGTTCACCTTCTTACAACACATTATAGGGGCTCCTAAACTATTCTTATTCAGTGTTTGGTGGTAATAGCTCCAGCCTGAATAAGCACTTCTGTTTTTCCAAAAAACAAGATGAGCAACCAAGAGACCTGCCTTCTAAACAGTCAATCTCTCCAAGCGCTGGCGTGCATGACACAGTGACGACTCGATTAACGTACTAATTGAGGTCAGGTGCATGTGGATCCATTACTGCAAGTGTGGAAGCCCTATACATGAGCCCCTGTTGCTCTGGATGTTGGAGATCTTTCCTTTGAATTCTTTTCACTGACAGGCCCAACGACATTAAAAAATCAAATGATGGCTAAACTGTGGGGTGGTGGAAAATCAGGTTTGTGTACTGATGTGCACAAGCCAATTCTCCGAAAACTCGGAGACATCTTTAGAAACTTATGAATCATTCTCCGATACACCATAAGCCAGACTTTTATAATCTGGCCCCGGTATAGTGATGTCCTCTCTGTCTCTCTGTCTGCGTTAGGTCGGTTGTTTGTCAGTTGCATTTGCTCTCTCTGTCTGGATGATTGTAGGGAGTATAAGACATCCCACTGCCTCCCCGACTTTCCTCCCTTCAACATGCTTAATGGGCCAGTCAGAGGGCAGGTTGCAGCTTCTTTATGCAAGCGTGTATGTGCGTGCGCTCGCTCGCTCGCTCGTTGCGTGCGTGCGTGCGTGTGTGTGTGTATGTGTGGTGATAACTATACGTTTGGCGATTTAGTCCTACCAGCATGGTATTGTGGATTTTATGCCATTGGCGCCTATGAGTGTAGTCATGTGACAAGTAAGCGGGTGCTCCCATGGTTTCAAATGTGTGTGTGTTTCAGTATAAAGGGGTCGGAGGGACTCGGCATGCTAAAGAAGCAGGGAATGAACACATGTGTGCGATGGATGGCGGTTGAATAAACTGCCCACTTATTGCATCACACCACAACGACACCAGCCTACCCCAAACCCCTTCTCTAACCTTCTACTTTCCCCGCCTACCACGCATCGACTTCAACCTGTCCTGAAGCGCCGGGACATGCAGTCCATTCAAAGATCTTTCCCTCAACGAGGTCTGCCGTCGACAAATTCCTAGTATGCCGCCTCCCTCATGCCATCTGCGCACCACACCTCTTTCCCCTCCCTCTGCAGCCCTATAATAATGTTTTCTATAATCCCTTCCCTCCATCTCAGCAATAAACACTGGGTCAGTGCAATGGCTATAGTGGCTTCCTGGCAATTATCCATCGCCTTAGTGGTGGGTTGGTAAGTGTGGTGTTTTTGTGTTGTGGCTTGGTGGGAGGACAGCAGGGTTCTGTTCAAATGGCCTTCTATCATGGTTTATCCCCGTTTCAAACACGGCGTCGATAATAAAGTGGTTTTACAGCGGATTATTTTAGTAAGTATTACATGAGGTAGATTTTTTTTTTCCTGCAGAATCTTGGCCAGCTGATTTCTTTGATTTGTACACTCTCATATTTCCCTTGCTCACAGCTCTGCTTCGTCTTCAGGCACTTAATGTAATGCTGTTAACAAAAGCAAGCCGCTTCTCTGTGGCCTTGGAGGGAGACGCAGGGTTTTGGAGAGGACACGAGCTAGTGAGGGAGAAAGAGAAAAGGAGAGGATGAGCGGCAATTTACAACGAGCTGTCCTTGATGGGGACTGACCTGGAGTAGCGTCGATTGTAACCTGCCGTTCTGTTTGCAACGGTAGTCCAGAGATCAAGTGTGTGTGCAGTGTGTGTTTGGTAGCTGCGACGTAGGAGAAGAGCGTGGGAAATGAGAAATCATTTGATTGTTTGAAAATGTTGCATTTCTTTCAAGAATTGAAGCTTAGTGGAGGGAGGCGTACCTAAATCATGCGCTGAGATTAATATAAGATCTTCTGCCAACTTCCTCCCCCGTTTCCTCATTTTCGTTCCTGACATTGCACATCAAAAGCTTTCCCTTGAACATGTGCTAATTCACCAGTTTTCATACAACATCAGCCATATAATTGAAAGGCTCAACCTTCTTGCAGATAATTAAACATCACCCTTCTTTCATTATGCTCCGTAATACTGATCCCAACACCCAAAGTCCTTTTCTTTCATCTAATCACAGTTTTAAGATCATCAAATCGAGCACTGGCTGGCATGCATCTGCAACTCTGACGCCTCATCTATGGACAAACTCAAACAACATACGTCTTGTCCGATTTCCGCGAGGTGAAATTGCAGCCAAGATTTATAATCAGCACCATTTACTACAATAATGTTGATTGCTTTTTTGATGTGGCCATAAAGCGGACGTTAAATCAATGAAGCAGTTCAAATAATTTACATGAACAATCGCTGACTCGCCCACGTCTTGCAACTCCCACCCAATGGGAACAGAATGGGTGCTAACAAGTAGTAAGA
>NW_011369951.1:894481-915319 GCF_000735185.1 Notothenia coriiceps
GAGCCACATTTCAACAACATACCACGTCATCGAGTGCCCTGCCGAAGGTGTTCCAATGTCCCAAGCAACTGGAATTTTACCGAGGCCGGCGTACTTTCGGTAGCGAGAAATTTCGAGGCTGCACATGTGTCCAGGACGTCCCCCGCGGGTCTTAAAATGCCCCACAATCGCCTTTTGCGCACGCGACCAATTTCACTAAAATCTAATGCGGCGGAAAAGCAAGAGGCGGGCCTCATACCTGCACACTTGCTCGCCCTGTTCCACTCTTGTTTTCCGAATGCCAGGAAGATTATTGCCTAGCTTCTGAAAGGAAGTGACTCGGAAGACATGTGGCTACCCCGAGACCTGAGCGCTCCGACATTGAGAACACCCAGGATCTAGGGAGCATTGGTAACTATAATCTTGTGTAAAATTGGGCAGCAGAAGCAATGCATGTTCCTAGACGTTCTTGGAGGAAAACAGGTCCCACCCAAGGAGGGCTTGGCTGATGAATTTGTCGTTAAGGCAGCGTGGCCTTGGCGAAGGCTGGACCTTACCCCCGAAGAACAGGTTGGGAGTGGCGCTATGGTGGACTGGAGACGGGTCAGCTTCATAACGATGGCTCGTAACAGCGCACAAACGTTGGGGAGCCGGGGTGTAGCCTTGCTGTGGCTGAAGCCCTGCATTAGGAGAGCATCGCAAGGCCCTCTCTGTATCTGGCATCAGCAGGATGGGGATGACCTTCACCAATGCTGAGACGGAAGTTCATGTATGATGATTCCATATTGGCGATGTGCGTACGCACCTCACGAGGCGAGGGGAGAGAGAGGAAATCGCTCAGAGGGTGGAGTTCATTATCTTCGCTGGGTGCAAGACGTCCTTGCTGTTTTGTACACCTGCTAATGGGATTTATGTGAGAATTAACACTTAGCAGAGGTAGGCTTCTGACCCATCCGTTCATATTCATTGCTGGAGGCCTGGATCTCAGACAGTGATGTAGCCTCACATGACCAGCACGCGCTGATCGAATAACCCACGAGCACCGGGCTATCAACGTCACTGACAGTCCCATGCGTGAGGGACAGCAATGCAAACAGCGCTTTGGTTAGCGCTCAAGTTTATGACATAGCCGTGGGAACATGCTTCACAAAATGGCCCCTCGGTGCGCGAGGCACAGGCTGTGTGTGTCTGGCAGCTCAAGTATGGCTGGCTGCCTACCGTCACAGCCATGAGAATTTTCAGACACGCAGTAGAATAGAGCACGCGTGTGAAACTGCGCACGACGAAAATATATCGACACAAAAAGAGAAACTATTGACATGGTGGACAGCTTCTCCTTATTGCCATCACCGGCAGCGGCGGGCGCGCGGACGTTGGCTCAGGGCTCCAAGTGGCCTCCAAGATTTACAGCATCGCTATATAACGTGAACAACATTCAGCAGCGAGCACAGCCTACTCTTCCATCCTCCCGCAAGGGCTATGGGATCTCGCTACGAGGCAGCACTACAGAGAGGACAGTCCGCGCCTGTGTGGGCTCATCCCAGGCACCCGGCGCAAGATTTTTTTAACTATTTTAAAGTCAAATGCTTCAATCTGGTGCACTTTGAGCGCCCAATTACTAGACTGATCTAGAGGGTACAACAGATCGGTTTGCATTTTATTAATCAAATAAGTATGTGAACATTTCCAATAACCTACCATAGCCAATAACAAATAAATTTAACTTATTTTATTTGTGTTTATATTTTTTTATATTTTTAAATCTGTCCAGTTTTAAACTATATTTTTGGTTTATTGTCCTATAGTATACATTGGAATGATTTCAAACCTGTTTTTATTTATCCTAATAATTATAAAAGGTGTGCCTTGGAAATATTTGTTTACATAAATTGTGATCAAAACGTTTGAGACTCACTGAGATAACTTTTGACTAAAGTGAACTATCCAAACCCTCAGTCCTTTACCTCACTGAGCCTCTCAGTCTGACAGGACAGAACTCTGCCTCCACATTATTGTAGAAACAGCTTCTTATATCCGTTAGCGCAGCAGAAGCTAACAACAATCCCCGCCGGTACCACGGTATCCCCGCGGTGTCCCCTCTCTCTATCTCTCTCACTTTGGCTGTGAGCTGCGGGCGCCTGCTAAGCCAACATCCCCCACTTTCATCACTACAGCGCCCATCATACAGGGCAAATGGAAAATGTAACCAGGTTGAAAAAAGGGTGTTATCTTTACTTAATTATGAATGTTGTTACATCAAGGCTGAAAATTCGTTTTTTTTAATATTATATCTTGTTGAAGTGCAGATCCCCTGTCCTCCACCAGGGGGTGCTGCAGCACCCTCAGCACCCCTACTTCCCACGGCCCTGCGAGAGCGCGTATGTTTTGGATTATGCCAACCGCTAACTCAAACATATCCAGGTTAGGTTGAACCAGCTTCGAAGTATACCCCCCTGGTCACCCTATCCATCAATCATATTGATACTAACTTGTTTCTAAGGGAATTGGATCCTTTATTTAGTTTTTCAGGATGAAAACACGCACAACGCCTATTGCAATTCCTCTACATTTTCCTCTATTATCTAAATGTGCAATAATAGTTTCATATTCTGAAAGCCAAAACTTAGTTTTTATTTGAATTCAGAAGAGAAAACCAGCTGTCCCCAACCCTGTCATGTTAAACACATTCATTATTTCAGGGAGATAATGGAGGGAGTGAGAACGGTGCACCACATATTTCTCTTAATTATGTTTTTATACAACAGTGCTATTTTTTTGAACAGAGACGTTATTTTCTGTTTCCTGCCAAGGGACTGCAGATGTAAATTAGCGCATAGCTAACTCAGCTAATAAACCTTTCCATGCACCTGTCAAATAAACAAATACATCCCAAAGATAATGATGATGAACACCAATCTTTGCAGCTGCACTATGGTTTACCATTGCATGAAGTGGTTTCTTTGACTAAATCTTATGGCTACAGAAAGTGTATCACTCTCCTACTCGTCCTCCTCCCTGTGGTCCCAGACTAATTGCTTTTCCTGCCTTGCCCTGTCTGACAGTCTGAACAACAGCGCTGTTAATGAGACGGGACACGCTACTTTACTGGTGTCTCAACCCAACCTTAGTGTCATTATGGCAATTACCACCTGCCATGGTTATGTTAGCCAGCTGGCAGTCTCTCCGGGCCCTACGAACATGCAAATCAGCGCGCGTTGATCTTCTCACTCCGCCTTGCATGTTTACATCTCATTTCCAAGGATCACTGATGGGGCTGCTGAGGTGCCTCCTGGCAGTGAGACGATCAGACATCGGAGCACCAAAGCCTTTTTTTCTGGTGGTGCAATGTTTTCGGTTCTGTTCCCACTTTTTTGCTCTTTTTCCTTTACCGCAACCATCTCCTTTCACTGCCTTTAGATTAAATGGGAAGCTGCTGTGAGGCTATACAGAATATAGACGCTTTTGAAATGAGTTATCTTTCCAGGCACAGGAGGGTAGTGAGCTTTGTGGAGATGTGGAAAGTTCAACCATTTAGAGCTGCCAAGGCACTCCTCCACTTCCCCTGCAGAAGCTATAGCAAAGGCAGGCTTTCCTTCAACAACAAAATACTCAAAAACTAAAGCTTTTAGCTCATGCAAAGGGGCACAGCTAAGAACTTTAAGGCCAGGGAAATAATCTTTAATACATTTGTACTGCAGGAAGTCTCATGTCCTGACAGCCTTTCTCCCACAGTGATAACAATGAACGTGCATGATATTTCGCAAACCATAATAAAAACCTTCTTCATGTTGTGAGAAGCATCTGACAACTTCCTTTGTAATAATGTCAACACAAAATGTATTGGGATCAACACAGTAGGTATGCATGCACAAATATTGATTCACAAGGGCATGGTTTTGCATGAGCTTCAGACCTGCTTGCATTGGGCAATGGTTCACAGAGAGGCGAGGCAATTTAAAAGGCTAGAGAGTGGCCTTTGGCAATGCCACAGGCTATATTCCCTTAAGGATAGAAGCAAGAACAGAGGGGCATGCAGAGGAGGAAGATGAGCATGAGGGGAGATAACAAGGAGCTTTTGGGAGAGAAGAAGAGGGAGATGGGCAGAGCTCAGGGATTTTAGGAGGTGGGGGTTGTTTACCTACAGCTTCAACTCTCCACATCCTCATCCGCCCGTTTCCTTCTTTTCAGAAAGTACCGGTGCACCCAAGTTGACAGCTGAGGTCAGACAAAAGACCCAGCAGAAAGCCTTCCAGCATTCTTGCTGTGCGCTGCCCATCAAAAGGCCCAGGAAATAAACACAAACATGAATGAAACACTGGAAACAGAGGTGTTGAAACGGCTGATTCCATTAGCTGCTTGAGCATGGCTCGCAGTAAGGATTTCAACCGCATTTCATAAAAGCATTTCAGAGGAATCTGAACCAAATGTCCCTGAAATGTGAAGCTGATGGTGCATTGTGTTCACGTCATGTATCTCATTTGAATGAAGTTATGCCACATGACACCAAGAGTTTAATAATAGTGACATTCAATTAGAGTTGGTTTAATACAAAAAAGGCTGAATTCTCTCCACCATGCCATTATCTAAGGAAATTAATGAAAACGTATCAGGAAATCAAATGGAAAATGCAAGTTAAATGTCACAAAAGTTTTATTTTAATGCCATTAAGTATTTTTAAAGAACATGATAGAAAGATGATGAGCTGCTTTATACAATTCCCATTGCTGGGATAAATAAATGTGTTCTAAATGTAATTAAATGGATTTTCTTTTAGCAACGGGGATTATAAATACTTTATTATTTAAAGAATTCATTTTATCACATTAACAGTAAAATCTAAAGGCATTTATTCTCCATAACGACAACAGATTAAACAAAAGAAACTACTAAAGATGGGTTGTCAGTTACTTATCGAGGCGAACATGGAGACAATGTGTTAATTGGATATTTCCTAGAATAGATGTGCGTGATAGTTTGAGTTTTGTCAAGGGAGAGATAACTATTTTCTTAAGTTTGAATTAAGCTACATTAATTTTTTTAATCATGAAGAACGGAGATTAGCTTTTAGTCCCACCTCTCGGTTTTAACCTCAAAATGTCTCATTCAATTATCTTCAATTCAAATAGATTTTTTAGCATGACCATAATAGGGTACATTATTGCCAAAGCTTTCTAACATCTATACATACATACATACACATTGTAAATGTAATGCTAAGTTCATAAACATTTTGACCAAATGCAAGAACAACATATTTTCTTTAGAACGAAAACAATACACTTTTTGAACATGAACTAGAAGAATTCATACTTAACAAAAGAAAAGTTAAGGTGAGTTATTGATTATTGTGCAGGATAATGCTGATAGTCAATTCATTCAATAATAACATCTATAAGAAAATAATAATAAATAGACGTGAGATGTTCATTCATTCTTCTTGAGAAGTCTTGAAACTGTCTTTAAGTCTTGCGTTAGCCTTTCTTCTGTTTGGGACTGTATGTCTACTTCAGTCTACTTTCCGCCGCTTCCCTTAACTTTGTTAATGCAGAAAGAGTCCCTAACAGAAGGTCTGAAGGAGATAGCATCATATCAGCAGAGCAATAACATAAGGCAAAACAGACTGATGTCAACAGCTTTGTCAACAATATGATCAATACACAGTGCAGTATATAGGGGCCTCCATCTGGACCCAAAGAAGAACATGTCCCTCTCTGTTGGAACACAATAGGCGCTTTTCAGTCCCTGCTAGTGAGCAGGTACTTTCATGGGAGAAAAAGGTTCCCATTTCTGATTGGCTGGGGAATTGCAAACCACGCCCCGTAAAACTCAGAAAAGTACATTGTATTTGTTGGCATTAGCATTATTAGCATTAGCATGTTTTTACTTTGTGTGTTTTCCCGCCTGTTTACTTGTCTGTCCTCTCCTCCATTAGCCCTGCATCACCTGACCTCCTGTACACCTGCAGTTAAACCTTCACTTGTTTTCAGAGTGTATTTAAGTGCGTTTTTCTCGTAGTTTCTGTTTGATCCTTGTGTGTGTTAATCTGGAAGTTCTGTTTTGCCTTGCCTTGACCGAATCAAGCCTTGCATCAAAGTTTCTTCTGTTGAGTGCTCCTGTGACCTTCATTTGGTTCCACCCTGCTCCACTTACCCGTACCAAGAACGAATGAAATCCTCCAAAACATTCATTACATTTAGAATTGAAGGTAGGCTTAAAATAAATTCTGTGAAGCACTGTTTTCTGTGAAGAGAACAAAGTGGTTTCTTTGGAAGAAAAAAATGGAAGTGCTCCATTAGCCAATGCAGGAAGATGAATAAATAAATAACCTAAAAAACTATTAAATCTAACCTAAATGAGACGTTGGGGAGGCTCTTCTGTCTTTGGTGAACGTCATGTGTTTTGAGAGAATAATAAAAAGCGACTTTACGCACCTACCCCTCATCCATAAAAAACAACATTTGGTTTGCAACATACAGTAGCAAACCATTTCATTTTCTCCAGGGGGGACCCAGCGGAGTTCATTACACAATGTTTTGTGTTTGTAACACACTGTATTTTTAAAGAAGATTAGAGGGACTTTTTGTCTCTCTCAGTTCAGCATGCGAGGCGGCATACGATCAGATTTCATCACAAACATTTCACGGTACGTTGAACTGTATGTGTACCATTTAAGTTAACTGTAATGATTATCCATTATTGTTTGATTTAGTTTGGAAGGCAGAAAGGCAAGTCAATATTAACATGTCTTCACTTTGTCACTGTTACAGGGTATATTCTGAGATTGCATGTCATTTAGCTGATGCTTTTATCCAAAGCTACTCACAAACACTTCAATACCATACAACGGTTGCCATTTGGGTTCAAGTATCTTACAAGTGCTTGGGATTGAACCACTGATCCTCTGATTGGTAGACGCCCATTTTACTCCTGAGCGTTGATTAGTAGATGCAGATTTTTTATTTGTTTTACTGTTCTGTCTTTTAATTTTTTATTTAAGTATTCCATTAATGTATGTTGCATGTTTTTGTTTGATTGTATTTACTTGAAATGAAATGTGTTGTTTTTAGGACTTACAAAATCTGTCCAGGGACTACGGATGAAAAATAGCCTCATGTTCATTAAAGTGCACTGTCCCTGTTAAATAAATGAATAAATAAATGTTTTACCCCTGAGCTACAGCTCTTTTCTAGACCACTAAACGCTTTCCCACACACGCCAACTTTCAAACTTTTGTTGCCGAGGCTGCTATGCATCAGAATCAGAATCAGAATACATTTATTAGTCCCACAGAGGGGAAAGGTATGTAGTTACAGCAGAAAAAAGAGCCACAGACAGCTTAATGTTACATAATGTTACATGCATTAAAAAGTACTAAGTTATGATATAATAAAAAATATAATAAAAAATAAAAATGTACATCATTTTCAAAATACACATCCTGTAACAGTTCTTAGGATTTAGCAGCCAGGCATTTATAGCACAGTTTTAACGGCATCTACCGGTATATATATTGCACATATAGCACATATTGCACACAGTTGGTTGGTATTTAACAGCAAGTTATTGTTATAGTCTATGCATGGTGTTAACATGCTTAGCAGGTGTGTTTAACATGTGCTGATTTAGTACAGCAGTGTAGCAGTAGATTCTTCTTGGGACACGATCTGTAAAATATATGGTGCTCCAAGCCGACAGGAAGAGCCAATTCTTCCTGAGTAAAGAGAGAAGAGCCAATTAAGCACATTATCACAGTGGCCAAACGGTGTTACCACATGTATGTTATAATCCGTGACATCATTGGGGCCCAAAAAGCCTTTTCCCCTTGATTTGGGTAGACGTCTGTAAATGAAGTATGAACACTCTTATAGCCCTTATTTAAATTATTAGGGTATTAAAGTTGGAATATGCACCTAAAGCTGAATCCAGAGTTATTTTTTCTCTCAATTAATTTGACTGAGCCGAAAACAGGAGATCGGATTTACATGGAAAACATTGCAACGATAGCTGGTTAAAATTGCCAAAGTTTCCCTTAAACAAACACATTTTCCATTCAACATTTGTGTATAATACATTGTGTTGAATGCTGCCGTACAGTAAGTAGAGCTCTGTAACTGTCCTCTACTGTTCTGTAGCTCCTTGCTGACTCTTTACAGAGTTGAAAGGAAGGCGGTCTCTGCTAACCATAATGAGACTTCTCCGCTCTCAGCACTATTTAGGTAAATTGCTAAAGCTGTTTAAGGAACACATGTTCATCTCCCCAGTAGACCTTTCATGGACCAATGTGGCATAAAGCTGCCAAATGCTCCCCATCCCTGTTTCAGTTTTCTGGGCATTAAGGGGCTCTCAAAACCTTAATTGCGTTTCAGTAAATCCACCAAGGAAAGCCTTGATTCCTTCATCAATGGCTGGCAGAAAGCAACATACTAATAGTGTCTGATGTCTAAAATGAGATATGTATGAGGCTTAATTAAGACTTTGAGGTTCAATGTTTTTATTACATTCAGGTATTTTAGCATTTTACTGTATTTAATTATTAGCAGAAACAGATTGTCTGTATTTGTTGTACTTGTTTCTGTGTTAACTCTCTACATCCACATGCCCTTTAACCTTATTAATTTTCACCACATCTACAACTCTCAAAATTACCTTTTAATTACTGCTCTACCCACGACTGACTTTGAAAAACAATTAATTAAGGGTCCCACTCTTCGCACACTTTTGTAAAAAGAACACAGCTGAGAACATCAGGTTACATTTGAGTAATTCTGCATCAAGTGGCTGTCCTGTTTAGGAAAACACCACGCTGCAGTAGTTCATTTCTAAATTGCTCACATCTAAACTGTCAACAGTCTCTACATCAACGATTGGACAAAAACTGTGTAATCGCTCTTTGTGCAAAGCACATATCTGTTGCCTCAAATCAATGTTTAATGGCTGACACCTCCAGGCAAATGGGGGGAAGGGAGGGTCAAAATGTCAGCAAATAAATATATTTATTTTGATTTGTCTGAGACGGTTGTCCCCCACAGAGAAGCTGGGAGATGTAATGATGAGAAACATTTGTTCCATTCATCCTCCCATTAGTGCCTGCCCTGCTGTGCAAATGTACTGTTGCAAAGCGCAAGACAAGGTTAGATTGTCACATTACAGCGCTCCCCATAGAGCTGTACAAACACTGTTTGATCGAAAGAGACACAGACATGCACATATATAGATTCCCCCCCACTGGAATCCCCATTGACACTGTTTGCTACTTCCATGCTGATCTCCTGTACCATGTTTGTGTGCCAAACCCCTGTTTAAAATGTCACAGGCTTGATTGTTCAGATACATAGGGTTTGAAAATCAAAGCCCCACACACTGTTAGTCTGATTGTGTTTTTTGGCTCATGGATGGATGTGTGGGGGGCATACGTAAGTGAATGAATCAACCATCCATGACTCACTGTTAACAGAGAAAATACTTTTTCATAGAGCAGCTTTGGTAGTCATTGAGTCTGAAAATCCACTTGAAAAACCATTGAGTTCTTTAGAAAAGAGGTCCATGTCAATGCCGCACCCAACTTCTTTTATGTGTTTATTGGTCTTATTGATAAGTTCAATGAAAATAATATTTTCAATCACACAATGCTAAAGACAATGACTGTAAGACTATGGATAGTTGCGTTACTTAAATAATTGTTCCCCCACTTTCATATAGATGCATGTGGTAATTTTATTAACCTCACACGTGATGTTGTAACATCATACTATCTAATCCAGGGGTGGGGAAATGATCTCGCGGGCCGTATACGGCCCGCGAGATCATTTGCTACGGCCCTCGAGGTAATTTATAAACACACGCAAAAAAGAAAAAAATTAAAGAAATCTAGACCGCAAAAAAATTAAACAAGCGAGTGCCTGTTTTTCCTGGCCAAGGTCAGGGTCCTTGAACACAACACAAGCCTAACGTGTCATCACGTGGTATATGTCTCGTCTGACAGGGGTGCAGTTCTTCTGACGGAGAGCACCAGAGCGTCGTACCCATAAGGAGCCGGACACATGCCGCAGTATTTTCGTGGCTGTGTCTTTAGTTGTAAGCCCAGTGGCGATCTGTTCATCTGTCATACTGATCATACAGTCAATAACTTTGTTGTTATTAGCATCTGGTTAGCTAGCTATGCTAACGAATATAAGAAGCTTTTTCTACAACCAGTGAGGTAAAGGCACATCTTTATATGATCATTATAGTTATAAAAAAACAAGATAATAAAGTAAACAGGTATAAAATACTATATGACAGTAAATATTTTTTTTTTAATTAATAAATAAGAATACAGTTTGAAAGGGGAGTGATTTGTAAAATATCCATAAAGAAAAATAAATCTGCTTACGTTTCTGTTTCATATGGATGTTGAGAGATGTATCCATAGATCTCCTAATCTCTCAAAGTGCACCAGATTGATGCTTTTAACTTCAACATTTGAAAAAAAATCTTCCCGGGGGAGCATGCCCCCCGGACCCCACTGGAGGAGGTGAGGACTCCCCTAGAGGAGGTTAGGTCCCCCCCACTTAAATCAGTCCACATGGATAGGAAACTAAATACTTTTGCACACATCTTGTGTCCAATATGCTTTCTGTTTTGGTGGTCATGCCACAACCGTGCACGTGAATGCATGCACGAGTCATGGTAAAATATCTGGATTAAGAGGTTGCTTTTTCTTTGCACGGCATGAAAGAAAGGCGAAATGAATGGGCTGTGATTTTAGTATTTTTAAGCAGAGGTCAATAATTTGTACGGCCCTCGGAGGATGTTGAAAAAATTGAAATGGCCCTTGAGAGGAAAAAGGGTTCCCCACCCCTGATCTAATCTATCAGCTTTTATTCAGTGGATGACAACATGTGTTTGGCTATCACCAACTAAGAAAGACAATAAAGTCAAATTAAAGGAATAAGATGAATTATTAATATAACTACAAAACATTTAGAAGCCCAGCGATTCCTCACTCAATACTCTTATCCTGGCTCTTGCTCCTCTTGTTGCCCTTTTGAAGACCCCTTCTCTGCTGCTGCTCTGACCCGTTCTCCATGCAGGCAGCCGAGCTAAATTCTGGGCCCTCTCAGAACTCCCCTCAATCCCTGAGCTGCGCCAAAATGCTAATGGCTGGCGTCCAACCAACTTTCAATTTTGAACTCAACAAGATCCGGTACAAGCTGCCACTGTTCCTTCACCCTGGCCAATTGGGGTGAGCGGAGATCCTGCTGCTGAGAGGGAAAGATGCACAGATCGGCTCAAACCGGGCCACCATGTTGGCCCAAGCCAACCCCAGAATGTCTGAAAAATGCCCTAATGCAAATCTAATTTTACGCATCATTCTATAATATAGAATGATGCGTAAAATTAGATTTGCATTAGGGCATTTTTATGTTAAAATGTGTCAATTGCATCTGTATTTGCCTCTGACCTCACAATAGTTGATGTCCCCTTGCTCTTATTTAGTTTCGCTTTGAAACATTCTGACATTCTTCGTGTGCAGAATCCTCTCTTAGAAATGATCAAGCTTGCCAGGAGAAGAATAATAATTGACATTGCATTCGTTTCTCATGACACAAAGGTAATTGTTCCTTTAATGTACTCCTTGTAATTTACTTATTTAATTGTTTAGCTGTTCTGGTTTCTTTTAAGACAGCAGAAAGGCACTGGTTTGACTGTCAGTCCACCACGTTGGTCTACATCTATTGACTATATAGCCATGGAATCTTTGCAAGATGCTAAAAGGATGAATTCTTATGCATTTGTGGTATCCACTAGTGAACGGAATACTTTTCAGTTTGGTGATAACATTCATTATCTTGGTGATATGCCAACTTTCTATCTAGCAAACCCTCATCAGGTGATCCTTTCAATCTGACTACTACTTTGTTTAATCTATCAGTTTGGTAGATCTATCATTTGAGCCTCACAGAGACTTTTCACGGCTGAAGACTCTTGCATTTGGAATGTACATGTTAAATATGAAAGGAGAATTCTGGAGATTAAAATCAAAGAAAACTGCGGGAAATATTTGATAAAAACAAATATTATCGCAATTTCAGGGCTAACGATATCTTGTAGCTGCAGGCAATTTACTGACCTAACATATGGCCAGCGGGGGGCTTCTCAACATGCCTCTGAAACTGGGTTATGAGTTGTTAATAACACTCCCATGTCCCAAAAAACTTCTGTTACACCTGCTTTTACACATGAAGTGTTGATTTATGTGCTGCACGGGGATGATCAACACAGAGCAGTAAGTTATAAAAAATACAGTAATATTTTACCACTTAAGGATACAAAACAATTTATTTGCTCCAATTTCAGTTGCAGCTCTCTGTAGACTAATTTGCATGCTTTATTTGAAGTATTGCTTCATAACAGTAGAATCGTTCCATCTGAAATTAGATTGTTTTTTGTCATTTTCATATACGTTTTTATTACATTTCTTCACATTTGAGTTTGCTAATGTTGTGTTGGCTTCATCACTTGCTAGCTAATTTGCAATTTGTGTCATTTGGTGTTTATTGTATATGCTTGACTAATGGGTTTACTGTTTTTGCATTTCCAGGGAGCTCTGCGGTGTTCACCCAACAGCCCACAGACCTGGTGGTGGTGGCAGGACACCCGGTGACCCTGCCCTGCACCATCCCCGGGTACCACGGCATGGTGCTGTGGCTGCGGGATGGCATGGCCCTGGGAGTTAACAGGGATATTTCAGGTAATATCTCCTTTATTGAGTTGTCTGATTTCATCAGCTGATATAAATGCGATAAAGGATTCTACATGAGTCAAGCATGATAGTGCAATAACATGTCATAAATGTACCATTACACCACGATTTAAAGGGGACGTATTGTGAAAAAACACACTTATTGAGTGCATATACTTTGGTTTATGGAGCCTGCAAACTGTGAAATAAAATGACCCAATTACAGATTATACAATCTAAGGATATCCACCCATGGCTTGAGAAGTACGTTAGTAAAAGTGCCCCGTTGTTCTTCTTGCAAGCCAATCAGATCAAACTGGGCTTTTTCAGGAGGGTTCTTAAAGAGATAGGTACCAAAACAAAGCACTTCAGGAAGAGAAATGTTACAAAAGTATTCAGACAGATATTTTGCGAAAAAAGTGTTTCGTAAACGTTAAAGCATCTGAACATGTTCTAGTAACTACCCAATTATAATTGTGAACCTGAAAATAAGTATACTATGTTCACATTAAAGAGGCCCTATCATATTTTTGGGGTAATCAATGCTCGTATTTTTTTACACAATTACAAATAAAGTCAATGTATTGTATGACATGAAGTTGTGCTTCATTCTGAGTCAATAATAAATTCATTCTGCCTTCAACTGCAAAATTATTGTGGACTGCACCGACATCCATGTAGCTGCCCCCCAGTAAGATGAACCAAGCTAAGTTGACATACTCAACATACAGCTGTGCTCTTAAGTTTACATGAAGAATTTGTGAAATATTGGTAATAACAGGTTTAAATCATTATTAGTAATTAATTATATAATTTTCTCATTGTAGACGAGCAGACAGGGAGCCAGATGAGAAAAGCAGAATATGCAGCTGCCATTTTCCACATGGAAAAGAGAAAGGGCCAAGTGTATTTGAGTGGACAAAAGAGAAAGGGAGCTTAGCTGTTAATCAGTCCAGGGAACTGAAAACTACTAACTCCACTAACCCACTGAAAAACAGTCTGTAGAGATTTAAAGGCGTAGTTGTAGTTCAGTCCAACGTTTCATTTGGATTCATTTGACAACAGTCAACTATTTTCATAAAGAATATATATATTTTCAAATTCAAAGTCAACTTTATTGTCAATCTTACTCAGTTTGTGTTTATAGACAGAGAGATCAAAAAGACGTTTCCAACAATCCCAAATACGAAAAACAAAATTATACAATTTACAGATATGTATACAATATATATATATATCCTATATACACCATCATGTATAATGATGGTGTATGATGTAGAAGGAAGTGTGGTAGATAACAAGTAAATATAATAGAGTTACAAACAGATCCATGTAACAGCAAAAGATGGAATAACTAAGAAGCATGCAGTATAATAATAATTACATGCAACAATTAAATAACTGCTCAGCATCTCCACCACAATCCCAATCTGCTGTGTCCTGTTTTCCTCCCCTCTGCATAACACCCCATCACACATACAAAACACAACGCAGAGTCAGAGGGTGTTAAGAGTATGTTTATTTAAATGTCCTCCTCTCTACTGGCCAACACAGGGAGCATATGCTGGGTGTAGAATTTTTCCAGGAGGAGGAGATTTCCATGCCACGCAGGGACTTTGGGGATGGGGATGATGAACGCCTCCTTCATGCTCCACAGTAGCAGAGACTCCGGTCTGTGATGTGAAGCTGTTATATAATATACAATACATTTTTGAAAAATATTTGATCAACAAAAAAGGATTTGGTCAGGATCTAGAGTCAGTGTGTAGTTTATTAATTAATCAATGCTCTCTACATTAGGAAAACACATACCAGTGTACCAGAGGGAGTCACACACAGCTGTGCCTAGATAACCAAACAAATTGACAAGATAACCAAAATCCTTGAATCTAAAAAGGAGATCACACATATAGTCGATATAAAACTGGCCGCTTCAATCTGAAGAGCAACTAAAACAAAACACGGGAGTGTATCTTGTTCTTGTGAACACTAATTTTATCCACAGCATACACAGAGACCACGAAGTTCTTAAGGAGAAAACTAGTTGCAAAAAAAAACACGTTATTGTACCTTGTTAGCTAATGTTAGCTAGCTGACATTAACCTTAAACATTGCACTCATATTACTCACTGAAACCTTGTAAAGCCGGTCCCGCATGCTGGCTCTTACAGAACCGACTAACTCCCCTTTCGTGTATGTACAGCTCTCAACATGCCCAGACTTGTAGTGATTTTCACCTCGTTTTATACTTTTTCGCCTCATTCTGAAAGAAACAGGTGAAATTTGCCAACGTGACGGCCATTTTGTGATGGTGACGCGTATTGTGCGAGACCAGAGACCTGTAGTTCACTGAGTGGTTTCACACAAAAAAANCATCATTGCCCACATGTGCGTTGAAGTCTCCCAGCAAGATTAAAGAGTCCCCTTCAGGAGCCCCATACAGGACTCTTTCCAGGATCTCCAAGAAGGCCAAATACTCTGAACTGCTGTTTAGTGCATAAGCACACACAACAGTCAGAGTTCCCCCCCCCCCCATAACCCTGGGCCTGGCTCCAGAAGGGGACCCCGGGCTTCCTCCGGACCGGGGTCTCCTCACTTCTTAGTTCGTCTTTCATGAGGTCTTCGAACCAATCTTAGTCTGGCCCCTTGCCTGAGACCAATTTGCCATGGGAGACCCTTACCAGGAACACAAGGCTCCAGACAACACAGCCCTCAGGTTCATCAGGGCACACAAACCTCTCCACCACAGTAAGGTGCTGGTTCTTCAGAGAGTTAAAACAACCCATTTTCTTTCAGAAGCTTGTAATATTCGGTCGTACAGTTCGTTGTACATGATAGGCTAAGGGGAGGGACATCTCTAAGCGGTTGACCGATCACAACAGAGCTGGCCAGCTAACCAATCAGAGCAGACTGGGCAGCACAGGCAGTATGAGAAAAATAAAGAGCTTTTTGAACATTAAAGCATGGAGACATGTCACATTAGGGACACTAAAATACAAATATGAACCTGAAAATAAGCAGAATATATAATCTTTAAGAAAATGTTATAGCCTCGAAGTAACAAAAACTCATTATTTCTTCAATCTTTATTTACTCCTTGTCTACTTGCCAATTGACTACAAGTTTTTGTTTCACAATGTACATTTATACTTTCTAATGTATAATTCACTGTGAGGAAATAATAGCATCTGTTAAGTTAACATTTGGCTGTTACTAAGGATACATACATTGTATTACAAGCTTTTGTCCTATTTCCATTGCTTTGACCTACGTTTCTATTGTTAGAAGTTCTGGTTGCATGGCGACATCACTCAAACAGGGAGAAGAACACACGCTTTATGAAGTAAATATAACTTCCACTGTTGTAAAATAGTTGTTAGCTTGTTGGAACACACAGGAAATGTTATCAAGGCTCAGGTAAGGGAAAATCGACATATCTATAATATGAACATAATATATAAAGTAAGAGAGAATGGTTGCTTGAGACAAACCAGTTCAAGGAGGATTGCACAGTCAGTATCACTACTGTACACCCTACACAGATAGATAAATTAATCATATTTCCCAAAAAATAACTGAAAGAAATAACTCATAACCTTAGCTTGTGTTTAAACAGAACGGAGAAATACACATCTAGAAGGCTCACATATATAACCCATAACTACAGTGGTATGCCCGGCTCACTGCAGTGCAGACTTTCTCACCAGTAATCCTCTTAAAAGAGCCCATAAACTGCTGTGCCCCAGGTAAGATGAGCTCTTGGACCTTAGGGGGGCTGGACACTGCAGCTAACACAATTCACTGTTATTGCCTCCACTAAGTGCTGATGAAATAAGAGTTTTCTTTTATGAGGAGTAGCCCATGAAATAAACTGTTGAGCTTCCCCCTCAGGCATCCTGTTCTATCCAGAGTGTAGAGTGTACGCCGGACACTGAGAGAAGCTACTCGGGTAATGAAATGAGGGTGACGCAAATCTCATAATTCTAAACTGGGGCAAATGTAAGCAGATTCAAACACTTTAGAGACTAATGTAGGATTAGGTTGACAGCACACTTTTATAGTTAAAATGTAACAGGCAAATAGAGAGAACTTAAAGGTTCCATGACATGGCCATTTCTACTGATCGTAATTCCATTGTTGAGGTCTAGATTTATACTGTCCAATTTTCCAAAGTCACATTGGTTTTCTCATACAGCATCTCTGTATAGTATGTGTATTCATTGAATTTCACTCTCTGTCCTGAACAACGCCTTGTTGGAGCTCCTGCCCCCCCCCCCCTCCCTGTGTGCTCTGATTGGTCAGCTCGCTACTGCGAGGAGCTGACTGTGTGATCTGGCTTACTGGTGTGGTTTCCTGCTTGCTGCGAGACAGCGAGACATCGCGAATGGGCGCGGGAAGGGGGGCTGCTGAGGGGGCTGCCCCACTAGCATGCAGAAAAAGCTACATAACACACAAGGGGATGGGTAATAACCGGAAAAGCATGACATGGGACCTTTAAACTTCCTCTGTGGAGGAAGTGACCTTTTAAGTGAAGGATTTCAATGTGCAGTGATGATACACTGAGATTACAAAGAGTGCAAAGAGTGGTGCCCACATGACCAGGAAGTTAGCAGGGAATGGAATGGAATATCAACAGTGGATTTTGGAATATTGCAGAAAATGTGTCAAACACATGTTTATGATGTCTACATATTTTGTTCAGCAGGATAATCTACACATATTAACACTAATGTTATGAATTGTGTGCCTTAAATGTAGTCCACAGAAGTAAAAAGCTAACCATATGCTAAAAACAAACTACATCGGGCACATGTCTGCGCAACACTAACGCTAACGCCAATGCTAAAAGCGGCTAATGTTTAGCGTGATTCCGCTTAGTCTCATGAAAGGTTTCCTATCATGCAAAATGCACCTTTTTTTTAACAAAATGTTTATTCAACCATATGCAGATCAATTTTACATTGTTGAAATAAATAACAAACAGAAAAACAAACAATTACTTACAGTTCAGCAAACACAGAGAATTATACATCATGGTATCCTAAAAGTTACCAAAGAGGAATGAGAGAATATTGAATCAGCACAACACAAATAAATTAAAATACACAAGAATTAGTTTTGTTCAAGTCCACCCTTATATCTTTACAGCACCTTGTCACAATTGTAGCCCAAAATGATCGATTACAGGAGTCCATCTATTTACAAACACATCCGACTTCATCTGGAGTCTTGCTGTTATTTTTTCCATTGAGAACACCATCAATAGCCTGTCTCGCCACTGACGTAGGGTGGTTGGCAATGGTTTAAGCTAAGATATAGTTATCATCTTTCTTGCAACCAAGAGCAGTATATGCAGCAAATAACCCTTTATCTTATCCATAGCCCCTTCTGGGATTACTCCTGAGATATAATATCGTGGTTCTAGTGGTAAATTAATATTCAAGATGGCCAATATTTCTGTACGAATCCCTTCCCAGAATGACTTCATCTTCGGGCAGTCCCCAATCATGTGAGTGTGATCTCCAATCTGTTTACAATCCCTCCAACACAAATGTGTTAACGCTCTGTTATATTTTGAAACAATAAGAGGTTTTCCAATTAAATTCTTTCCATGAAAGGCTATTTGTTATTTTATGTCCCCTTTCACACCCATCTTCCCACGAGTCATCATCAATAATGACATTAATCTCCATCTCCCATTTTTCCTTAATGTCCAAAGTATTCCCTGACACGTGTCCTTGCAGACATTTGTATATTTTTGATACCATTTTTGTGACACTCTTTTCTTTCATAATCCTTATTAGTAACAATTCTATGGAAGTGGGTCTTCGCTTAAGGGTATTCCATTCTCTATGTGACATTAAATAATTTCTCAATTGCAATTATCTATAAAAATCATTAGAACCTAAACCAAATTGATCTTGTAATTGTTTAAATTGACAAAAAAATGTCACCCTCAAATATTTGGTCTATTATAACAAGTCCTTTCGGCGCCCAATTCCTGAATCCTGTATCCAGTTTACTTGTCCTAAAGTCCCCATTCTTTGCAATCTCCATCACCCTTGAAATTGTTAGCGGTGCTTCCACTTTTTTTACCCGCTATTGACCTTACTTTCTGGGTGCACTTCATCCATTCATTCTCTACCCCATGTTTCCTCCAGCTCTTTTGCCCCAGAAATGGCAGCATCTCAAGAGGCACTAATGGGCATGATTCCTTCACTAATTCCAACCAAGTCGTCTCCCCATCTTGTGTAAGCCATTAAACCATACCACACAGTTGTGCTGCCCAGTAGTACAACTTCAAATTGGGAAGGTTGAGGCCTCCTTGATTCTTTGAATATGTTAACAGCTTCAATTTAATCCTAGGCTTCTTCTTTTGCCATATAAATGTGGAAATCAACTTGTCTATCATTTTAAAGACCAAGACTGGAACATAGAGGGGGAGAGACTGAAACAGATATAATAATCTGGGAAGTATATTCATTCTTACGGTATCAATTCTACCAAATAATGAATGTGGGAGAATCTCCCATCTAGCCATATCTAATTTTATTTCCGTTATTAATCTACCATAATTTGCCTTGTATAACTGTGAAGTTTTTGGAGTGATAATGATTCCCAGATACCTGAAGCCTTGTGCTGACCATTTAAATGAAACCTCCTTGTCTAATTGAGATGGCCAATCACCCACTAATATCATAGCCTCCGATTTGGATTCATTAACTTTATACCCTGACACTTCACCAAACTCATCCAGGCAACTCCATAGGGTTGGAATTGAGGTTAGAGGATCACTAATATATAATATCACATCGTCCGCGTACAACGATAGTTTGTGTGTTCCTCCCCCCTCTGATATTCCATGGATTCTAGGGTTCTCCCTTATCTTTTCTGCCAGTGGCTCTATACTAATCGCAAATAGCAGTGTGGAGAGAGAGGCGATCCCTGTCCTGGTGCATCATGTAGCTAATTTAAATGTTTCAGATCTGGTGTAACCATTAAGCGGACCCTTGACACCTGGATCGGAATTCAGCACCCAATTAATCAAATCCTGAATGAAATCCCATCTTCTCCTAGTGTAACTTCCAAATAAGCAGTCTATCCTAATCAAATGCTTTTCTCAGCAATCTAAGTGAGGAAGCATTGAAGACCGCTTACCTTTTCCCGTGCATTGACCATTATATTTAGGGTTCGTTCTAATGTTATTCTTCCCTGTCTTTCGCAGGTAATGAATTCCCCTGGTCCTGATCTGGATTAATTAATTTAGTGGATATATTTCTGGATTCTTTGAGCTATTATTGTACATTAACATTTTTCCAGTCACTGCCGAGCAAACTTATGGGTCCTGGAAACGAGGCACAATTTGGTAGGTTCTTCCCCTCCTTGGGAATCACAGATATTATGTTGCTTCAGACCATGTTTTGGGAGGTTTGGTTTCCTTAAGAGCATAATTAAATACTCTTTGCAAAAGTGGTGGTGATCTCCCTTCTTAAAACATTTGTAAAACTCCCCGGGGTACCCGTCTATCCCTGGTGATTTATTGTTTTTCCAACTTTCTTTATAACTTCTTCAATTTCCTTCCTTTGTGAATTGGTTCCATCATCCGTTTTGACTGTTGTTTCACTTAATTAGGTAAAAATTCAATCCACCAAAGGAAGTCTATGTTTCCTGCTTTAGTACTCTACCAACTGCGAGATGTCATAGAGTGCTTTATAATAAATAGAAAGGCTTCACGCTCACTTTCCTTAGGAGGGTGAGTCCATCCATTTTTTTCTTGGAGGGACTCAGTAATCTTCGGAATATCCTGGTTGCTTTGGTTTTACGTACTGAAAATGGTTTAATGCCCCGACTCGCTCCTGTTTCCTGATTCCATATATATCTCTGATTAGCAAATCGTAAAGCCCTCAGGCTTTATAGTGTCAATAAGTCACTCAAATCTCGCCTGCCACAGGTCCAAGAGCTTTCAGGGTGGATTCTGTTTTTGTGTCCTTATGTGTTCTCGCTCCAATCTCAGTATGCAAGTTTCTCTAAATATATATTGTCTTTTCTTCAACGTTTTCTTTTTTCAATCTCGAGGAGAGGGCAATATTTTTCCCGCCTAGAACTGCTTTATGCGTGCCTTCCTCCATATGTGA
>NW_011369951.1:915364-932725 GCF_000735185.1 Notothenia coriiceps
ACTGGAGAACTGCGCTAAAACAGCTGATCACAACGTTCACACTCTGTGGTCACGAAGTACTCCACTAGCCCCCTCGTCGACTTTCCTGAAGTACTCCCCCGTTGATAGAAATCAACACGTAATGACCCCACGGTTTGATTATTGATAGGTGTGTGGGCTGTCTTTCATTTTGACAGACAGAAAAATGTTATAATAAACATACATACTGTATGTTAAATGGATTTATCCGCCTTCTTTTATTTATCTTTCCATTCCCACAACAATATACATAAAAAAATTGCATATTTTGGACATAGTTTGAATGGTGATTAATCGTGATTAATTCATTTTTAAGCTGCGATTCATCTGATTAAAAATTGTAGTCGTTTGACAGCCCTCATATATATATATATATATATATATATATAACATAGGTTTACAGCCTCTCATGGGTCAAGTCCATTATGCAACAGGATATGGATGAGGGTATAATTTGGTCCTGGTTAAATAAAGGTAAAATAAAAAATAAATAAAATGTCTCTTCCTGTCGGGCCATACTGATGTTTTTGCATGTTTTAGCCATTTTACTGCAAATACTGTAGACTCTCAATCATCATATATGTGCAGTGAATGTTTTTTTCTACCAGGCGGATAGGAAGTCCAATACAGCTTTTTCATTATTGTCAAGGAAACCTTAAAATGGAGTACAAGTCAACCTTTAGCCACAATAAGATATAAAATATGAACATTTTGATGGACTACACAAATCAATCAAAAATTATGTCTTTAAAAAATGCTTTTATACACACACATTTAACTAGATAATAGGAAAACCACACCTATATACAGTAAGTAGCTCACTAAATGATTTGAACTTCTCAATATTCCTTGGAAGAGATCAGCAAAATTGTTGTGTTTTTATTGTGAATTAATTACACATATTCTTGTTAAATCATGACTTTACTCTCTAGATGTGTCAAATGTTGGATGAGGCAATATATTGCAATGTTGGGGAAGACAAATTGTAAATCAAAAAGCTGCAATGGCGATCCATCGTTTGGCCCATTTTTGGATTAGCCAGAGTTGACGGTTGCATCACCGCCAAGAAGGGTTAGGGCCTCAAAACGACTCCTATGGGTGACATCAGTGACAAACGTCCATAATTGATATTGTCTATTCTTGTTTGTTGCCAACTGAACCCATCTAGAAACGATATGACTGTAAAAAAACCTACCCCTGAAGAAACTCACTTTCATGTGGCTTTGGTAATGTGTGAGTACTGTGCGGTGTGTCCTGTCATAATATTTGTTAAAAAACTATAACTTTCACTGACAAATAACTATATTCATGAATATAAAAACTAAGGGTTTATTTACCTTGATAGATAGAAAGGGGAAATAAATATAACATTGAAATGGAAGAGGACGGCTCTGCCAATGGTTTCCCATTATTTAATTGACCGGCAGGTTGCAGTCATGCAACAGGAGGTGCAGAGATATGGCAGCAATGTGCCGACAAAGGTAGGGAAGAAGAAGACTGCAGGCGAGTAAACTTGGATATAAATAATGCAGGTTTCAGGATATATCCACAGAGGTCTCCTCCTCTCAAACAGGCCCGGTGACTAAAGCCGGAAAAACACTGAAGGAAGCAGTTTCACTTTAAAAATGTGTTTGTGTCCGGTGATGACAGGGCGGAGCATTCACATTTAGATACAACCTGAACACTAAGTTTGCTCAGCCTTTTTCTCTGAAAACATTAATACCAGGCTGATGATCCTTATCTGGTAAAAAAATATGGCTAACATCAACACATCTTAGCGAGTATGGGAAGAATGTGGCTTGATACTTGAGAAGTCAATTGAAGACAGCTTCTGGCTGACAAACAAAATACTGACGCATCAACTCACCGTTGATTCAAATCACAGATTTCTCTAGGTTTTAAAAAATGGCTAGCAACATTTTGGATAGTGCCCAACTCCACAAAATATTCAACATAAGTTGTGTCGTTTTTACACAAAAAAGGGCTGAAGTGACACATCTTTAAGTGAGATACTTTCTTTACGTGTTTTACGGTATGTAAGGGCAAGGGCCAAAGGCAAGACAGAATGATGTTTTACAATATGATTCTCCAGTGAACATCTTCCTCTTTTTTATTTATTTTGAATACCTATTTACATACAATACAATCTCTAACCACCATGATGATGTAAGGTACCATTTGTTTTGCTTAAAAAGTCAAGAGCCATTTAAGCATATGAATATGTAAAAGTAAAAGTTGGCAAGACAGTTGTATATCCTTTGAATTTTATTTTAAATAATTAAACCATAATTTATTATAATTATAACCTTTTTGTTTAGTTTTGTATAAAGTCCAAGAGATGAAATGGGGTTAATCCAGTAGGAAGTGGGAAAGTCTGCAAGCCTGGATCGTAAAGAGTTTTTGTTTAATAGTGATAACTTGTTAACCTGTGTCAAGTCTAGTCATGTATTTATTATGTTTTTTACTTCATGCCGTGTTAAATAGGGTGGTCCTTAGTGCCATGTACATTTTCAAATTCATTTATTTTTAGCTCCAACCACCGGAATTCGCTATGATAGTCAATAAAACTCTCCTGGTGAATTTTATTCAAATTCCAACAACATTTACCCCTCCCTCATCAACCTTGAAGTTTAGCCTCAGTAGGGTGGTCCTTACAATTGAAAGTCGGAAAGTCTAAGCTCCAACCCCCATAATTCATTCTATTAGTCAAGAAAACTCTCCTGGTTAATTTTTTGCTCAATCTGACAACATGTACCCCTCCCTCATCGACCTGGGCTGCCACACCAGCAGCCACGGTGCTGCAACGGAGGCTACACTTGGTTGATTGATAAATGTTGTCAGATTGAGCACAAAATTCACCAGGAGAGTTCTCTTGACTAATAGAATGAATTCTGGGGGTTGGAGCTTAGACTTTCCGACTTTCAATTTTAAGGACCACCCTAGTGTTAAAGTTTAATGTCTTCAGGTAGATAGTGATTTAGTTTAAACAAAACATCAAGACTGAGCTGCCTCTGTGACTACTAGAACATCTCCTCACAAAGTGGCTTAATAACTATTACCTTGGATAAACGGCCAATATCAAATAGATTAACATTAAAACTAGGGTATTGTTTGCACATTATTTATATACCTTCCTTTATTTCAGTGTTTTTGAACCTATCTTTCGTCAAACCCACCATTCTCTCAGCCTTTATTGAGGATATAGGTCTTCGTCCTTGTAGACAAACATAAAAATCCCACAGTGGTTATTTTCTTCTTTGGTTTACACTTTGAAAGACATCTTTGTTAGCTCAATTTATCTTCGTGTTGGGTGTTGTATCAAAACATACCGTCCAGCTTTTCTGCTTCTTGATACACAACAACATGAAACGTTTCCTCATCAGTATGTCCAGCTGGGTTACAAAAAGTCAACATTTGAATGTTGCAATTTATTACAACATCTGCTGCTCTGGCAGATGGTTAATCGTGTTTTGCTCTTTGGCGAACCACATGTGACTTCTTACCCCCCTCAAGTCTTCCATCTTTCCCCAGGCTGTTTTGAAGACTCAAACTGCCTGCGGAATAAAATCCCTCCTATCAGCTTTATGAGTGGAGTGTGTGTTGAGGTGCAGGCCGAGGTCAATAACTGCACACCTCATCGACATGTCTTTGACCTCCAGTAGAAGTGAAGACAATCTACATCATTTGTTGCTAGGTTTGTAATGCCATGCAGACATATTTTAGCAAGTTAACATGATGCATTCCCCAGAAGACCCTGCCTGCATTGGCCTCTTTTCCCTGCTCCTATTTTGTCATGCAGTGTTCACCTAATTGGGCCTGGGAGAACAATTCTCCGCCATGACATCTTCCCCATCTCCGTCCAGGGCCTTTCCCTGGTGTCCCTGCAAGTCATAATGATCGGGACCCCAGGGACCCACCGGTGTCTAACCAAACATTACTATCGACTGAGCTTGGCAGAGGGAGATAGAAAGGACAGAAGCTCAGTGTGCACATGTTCATGAGTGTTTAACCCTCCTGTTGGGTTCGTTTCTCCCCCTTTACTTTTTACTTTACTTTACTGTTAATTTTGACCACTCTGTTTGAACTGCTCTTACATTAACACAAAAACCATTAATCATCACCAAATGTTTTTAACAGCCTGTTAAGCTGTAAACAATTTCTCAGACTAATTGCAGTGAATATGCATGAATAGGCACTGAAAATGTAAATGAACATGGTGTCAAGTTGTGGGTGTGTACTATCTGATGGATAACCATTATCTAGGGTTACCTTCCTTTCCTATGGAAGATGTAAAGTTGACTAAACTTCAAAATGCATGCCTATGGATGCCTGCTGTGGAGGATATTATTTGGTTAAATATGTATTTACCTGCATTTGTTTGTGCACATGTGGGCGTGTCACAGCGTAAACAGCACTTTTGTGATTGCACATCAATGTAAAGAACTAGAGTGAGCTTGAAAGCCTATATCTTTCTATGTTTTTTCCTCTCTCTTCAACCGTGGATGTTTATTCAGGGCTGACAGTGTAATTGGCCTTTTTGCCCGGACAACCTATGAGAGCCCTTCCTGCTGACACCACACTGCCATTTAAACAGGTTATTATAGTTATTGAAAGAGCAGAAGGAAAACAAATGTACAGGCCTGCTGGATCAAAAAAGATAAGCAATTGTCAAACTAAACACTGTTGAACGTACAAAAGCATGAGCATTGAAGTAGGATATTGCAGTAATTCAAATCAAATATGGATTTAATGAAGGAGTGAAGATTGAAATGTAATGCTACTGCACTGCAAATGGCCTTTGAAAGGAAAGACGTTGGTTTATACAAGAAAAGCTGAAGGAAGTCCTAAAATGAGGAATAAGTTAGCATTTTACCGCTTCCGGTTGCCTAGTCTCATTGTCTTTTTCAACACGTTTTGGTTAAATACTTGAAATAAGATCTGTGATTAACAGTTTTGCTGTTTGATTCTACGACATAAAATACGTCAGAAAATACCCCACTGGTGAATGTCCGAAGCTTCAAAGTGTCGTAAAAAAATGGTAGTTGCCAGATGATGCCAGCTGCAAGTGTCTGAATAAGACTACTAAACGTCATCATGCAGAACATGCATGATAAAGCCGTCTTTAGCGTGCGACCAGTCGACTGTAATCACCTTTTATTATAGCCTAACGTTAGCTTATCACATATAGCAATTGCGTTTAGGGTTAAATAATCATAACAGTGGTGTCATCTTGTTAAGGTTATCCTGTGGAACAAAATGTGTTAGTATCATAGACATGTGTTTGCCAAAGAGAATATTTTCTGCAATATTCCAAAATCCAACAGAAAAATCCCATTGTTCTTTGTTGCGATGCTTACTGACGGGCCGATACGATAGGATACGTTATGATATAACTTTATCATCAGATCGAGTCTGAAATGTTTCTTGCATCACAGCTGCTCCATTTGCAACATCAACAAGGACAAATATTTAGGACAAGATACAAGGGAACAAACATTGAACAAGACATGAAAAGAAACATGCACAAGACCCTCTAACGTACATTTGACCTGGGATTTGATGGGCACAATTCATATTCAGTTTTCAGGACGTGGTTGGGGTCAGAGATTATGTTTTGGCCAGCCTAACCATGTTGTTATAGACTGGCCAACATAGTCTTCGTACAAAAATCAGTCATCTCTGCAACACTCTATTAAATTCTTCAAAAAACATTCTATTTTTTATTGTACGAGGTATTTTTTGTATGTTCGCTGGATTTTGACCATAGGCTCCTGGCATCCATCAGGTTCCTTGTAATGATATTAAATAATGCAGAAGGTGCCTGAATCCATTCATACAGGACCCAATTAGCAAACCAGACTTGCACATAGAACATCTTAATTACAAATTAGTGTGAAAATCATTCAATTAACACCCAAGCTACACATTAAAAAGCTATGTTTACATCCTTATAGCTCTCAACATAAAGCTGGCTGAATAGCTAATGTCTGATTAAAAAGACTGACAATATTAATGGTCAACACATGCCCACATTAAATAACTTTCACTTAAGATTTGATTTATAAAACATGCAGGCTCACACAAATGTCCAATTGTGAAGAAAAGGGAAAAACTATCATTTCAGGCCCCTTCGTGTGTCAGATATTTTCACTAACTCACGCCATTTCCAAACACAACATTGAACACATTCTGCATGCAAATTGCATCATAATGTTCTCTTTCAAGGCGGGTGTCGTTTAAACAGAAAATGCTTTCGAGGCAGAATACATGTGTTAAATTTCTCCGTTCTGGCTAGAATCCGACTGACAGCTCCACTCTGCCCACCACTTTGTCCACATTTCCTCTGCATCCGTGCTAACAGCCAGAGGTGGGAGTAAGTCCTACATGTGCAAGTCATGAGCAAGTCTCAAGTCTTGACCTACAAGTATCAAGCAAGTCCCAAGTCACTGTGGTGAGAGTCAAGCAAGTCAAGTCAAGTCATACGAAATTCTGATTAATAAGATAAATAAAATGGGTTCAACCCACACTATGATCTTCATTACATACACAGTTAATCATTTGAAATCTAATTTCGACCTATGACAATCATATTAGATTCATATTAACCCCAGAACTGCAGACAATATAGCTAGGACTCAAAAAGTCTGTTAAAAAAGGCAGAATTCCAGGTAAGGAAATCATATATGGCATTTGCCATTACACATATTTAATTTAAATTTCTGTTAACACTAGAACCGCCAACAGCGTTAGCACCTACATAGATATCATTTTCAAACCATTTAATTTGTTCCTCTTCATAATTTCCTTATAAACTAAGCAGGACGATTTAAAAATCACTTAAATTGGGATAATTTAGAAATGGCTTCAGTTTATCATCATAACAGATAAAAAAGTTTAGATTCATTTTACAATAAATCAAGGAATGATGCACTTCTACAAACAAAAACAACATCATTAAAACATTTAAACAAACTACTAAAAGTAGATGAACTACATTATTCAGAAGTTTACAGTAACTTCTGATAATAACACAGGGGAAATAAACGAGGCATCTCTTTTCCTCTCTCTCTCTCCTGACAGCCCGTCAGTATCAGGGTTAGTCAAAAATGAATCCCTTGGTTGTTCGAGTGTTCATTTCATACTTGCCAACCTTGAGACCTCAGAAATCGGGAGCAATTCAAAACCACCGCGGGGGGGGTTGCTAGTGGATCGCCGGAGCTGTTAGATTAACATTAACATGCTTATTGTATTTCTGAGTGCAATGCCTTGTGGCCTCAGGGTGTCCGCGGGGTCTTAAAAAGTATTAAAAGTTGATAAATCAATTTAGCGAAAATTAAGGCTATTAAAAAGTATTTTGTGACTATCTAGTTGTGCATGCTACTAAAGAGACGCGCTACCATGGAAACCAAACAATGGTGTAGCTGTAATAAAGTCTGAGTGGAAACAGTCGTGTGTAAATCTGATTTTGTCAGAAATCGGGAGAAATGCGGGAGAAATATGACCCCGGGAGGAAACCGGGAGAGGGCTATGAAATCGGGAGTCTCCCGCGAAAATCGGGAGGGTTGGTTGTATGCCCATGAGCTTCTCGCTGTAGAGTGAAAATGGAACGCACATGCTATTTGTTGTTTTGTTTATATCACGCAGTCTGTTCTTCTTCTCTCGGTTATCACGCAGTCTGTCTTCCGGTTGTTGCCTCTTTTGAATGGCGAATACNGAAGGCAAATCTGAGACTTCATTGAACTCCATCTCTCGACTCAGGTTGGGGAAAGCCCCGTGAGCTTCTCGCTTTAGAGTGAAAATGGAACGCACACGCTATTTGTTGTTTTGTTTATATCACGCAGTCTGTTCTTCTTCTCTCGGTTATCACGCAGTCTGTCTTCCGGTTGTTGCCTCTTTTGAATGGCGAATACACACTACCGCCGCCTGCTGGGAAGGAGATTTATTGCCCCATGCCGGTTTCAGTTGGATTATTTGTCACAGTTGCTCCGATCAGATCAGTCTCCTCCATTTTGTAGATTATTTACGATTTTTGAATCCACATAAACACATCGGCAAAATCCGGCTTACTTTGACTCCTCTTGTGTGTGTGTGTGTGGGGGGGGGCGCAACTTCCAACAGGAGTCATTTGGGGGGTCTCTTGGGAATAAAGGTTGGGAACCCCTGCTTTAGAGGACAGCAGCCTGTTTCATTCACTGTACTAAACACTCAGAGAGAAGGACATCTGGGACAATGTGGCTGTTAAATCATATAGCGCTGTGTATGCAAATCCTGCCAAGTCAAAATTACTCTATTACATGCAAGACTCCAGCTTTGAATGTCAATAAATTACTAGTGTATCATCAGCCACATGCACTTACCAAAGTGTCCCCTGTGAGGTTTGTGTTGAATGTAATTATTGGATTTTTACTTTAAATATTTATGCACACTTTTACTGCATCTATTTAACTATTTGAAGTACTATTGGGTAGATTTGTTAGCGAACTTACAATATATTCATTTGAATTGCATTGTAGAAAAAGTATAGTTACACGTGAGTAAAGAAAGTAACCCTTAAAAGATCCTACTGATTTATAGTAACAGATCAAATACACTGTTACTGACTACACCAGGCTCTCCTCTTTCATTTTGACATTGTAATGATAGCTTGCAACATAGGAAAATTAAATATTGAACTATACATGCTTGTTGTCGTTGTGCATTGGCTCAAGCTCTTTTGTATTGTGGGTTGTACTGAAAAGTGTGTCCAGCAGGGAGAGCTAGCAGCATAGTAGTCTGGTTCAATGTGAATAGAAGTAGACCTGTTTTAGTTAGAGCCAGTGGTGGAATGTAACTAAGTACCAGGGGCCTCATTTATAACGCAGTGTGTAGGATTCACGTGGGAAGGTTGCTTACGTAGTAGAAATCCCAAAAATAGGTACAGAAATGTTCCAACATTTTCCGATTCATAAAACATTGCGTACCGGCGAGGAAAGTGCGTACGGCACTACCTACGCCGGTTTCCCTTTATAAATCACAATCGACTCGAAATGCGGCGCAGCTTTTGCGGGCTTCACGTAACGCCCATATTTGCCTATAAATAGTCAAAGAAACGCCGATTCATTCATTCATTCTGACTGACTGCATGAAGAAGATCGCAGGAAATGACGACAGAACAGCTAAAAAAGACATCTCACATCGCGGCTGCAGTCGAATAGTCCATTTAGTAAGGAACCTTCCTAACCGAGTGAAATGACCCGGAAGTCCCTCAGTGGCAGCCATGATAAGTGCCGTTCGAATTCTCTAGATGATAGGAAAGGAGGTTTCAAACTTCCTTTATAACCTCCTTTAGCTTAGGAACCACTGGACCTCCCTCACCGAAAGGAGACTAGAAAATGCTGCCCCACAATGCCTTGCAGCCGCAGCATTTGCCGTCACACAACATTCGGCCGTTCACGGAAACAACCGATTATGACCGAGAAATTCTATCATGAAAGTTATGGTGCTTATTAAGCATTTTAAAACGTATGTGGTAAGTTGCCAAAGTGCTTTGTTTTGAACGTTCATCAGTATTATAATCAAAAAGAGAAATATGAACGTTAGTTTTTACTGAAATGATCAAATAAAGTCAACATTTCACAGTCTTTACTGAGCTGTGTGGGGTTTGTTCAACTTTTAAAAGATGTTTGAATGGTGATATACACAGTGATAGATGTTAAGGACTAACGTTTATAATAAATACATTTGTATTTATTTTAATATCTTTTCATACAATCATACGTATTGGGATCATTTGTATTAATGTGGACCGGAGGGAGAGGGTGACGAGCATAAGTTTCACTTTCCTTTTTTATTTCAATTCCAACTTTGGTCATGAAGAATATGTTTCTCTGTTGTCCACGTTCATAAAGCATAAAGCAACAGCATCAGAGCATGGTGCAGAGTCTCTAGGTGAGTTCACAGTAGTCCGTCGTTCTTATTATACATCCATGTTGTAGTCCGTTGTATAGAACACTGTAGTTTCCATAGTTTCACCACAGCAGCAGACGCACACAATGACGTCCGCTGGCGCATCATAAACACGTCGGATAGTGAAAGTGCATTGGGATTCTCTAAAGTACCGCAGTCTCTTCTCCTAAGTCCTTTTGAATTCTCCTATCACCTACCCTTAACCCCGTGCGTTTCACTCAGAGGTCAAGGATAGTACGATAGGGTTGACGTCCATAGCAGCCGATTTTTGGATCCCGACCGCGAACCATGTCAGATAGGCTGATTTTGGTTGAGGTCGTGTTAGACTCATATTGTTTGGTGGTGCAGTTGATGCAGAGTAGCATCATGGCAGTCGAAATCGTCACCAAAATACAGTATGAGCTAAATTAGGATTATGTTGTAGTTTAAAAATATCTGAAATGCCTGTTTGGTTAAAAATGCATTAAATAAATATATATTATTTCGTGTGTTTACAGAGTTACTGAAATTTTTAGTTTCGTGGTAACCTAGAGATATACATGTAAATTTGTGTTTGTATGAGTATACATACTGGGTGTGATGTTATATCCAATTCTGTAAACCACAGACCACTGGTTGCTCTATCAATCCTGAAGGCATCACTAAGTTTTTAGTTATATTGTGGAGATTCATCCTTTTTATAAGTTACTCATTCTGTTTTTCGTTTTTTTTTTTGAAACAGCAGGATATTAGGTCAGATTAGCTTATATTATATTACATGAAACGCGATTGTATTGTCTAAAGTCAGAGAGTACCTGTAGCACTGTAGTGGTAAACTGAGGTAAACCAAAGTTCGAGCGATGATCGTTGTCTTATAGTTTACAAGGTGTCTGTGAAGGCAGCATNGAGAGTGTGTGTGTGTGAGGAGCTCCAAGGATTTGTCCATTTGGACCAATGGGTCCATTTGGGTATCGTTACGTCACCATACCTAGGAAGAAAAAAATGGGAAAAGAGAAATGTCCAACGAGGCGTTCTGGGGCAGCATAGACAGGTCTTTTCTGTGTTAGAGTTGTACTCGCTACAGGGTGTACTTTGAGAGTTTGTGACTCTGCAGACCGTTCCAATGCATACAAAGCTACATAACACACAAGGGGACGGGTAATACCTTTAAGTAGATTTCTCTAGGCTTTCTTGTGTACAAATAACAGTCCCTGCAGGTGTTTGGTCTTCCTAATGTTCCCATGTGATTCTTCTCACCTGTTTAATGGACCACACAGAAGGAGTAAACACTGAGGCAATAAACCATCCAAAGTTTAAGTCACAGTACCGAGAAGTACTGTGGACATTAGTTCTAATTTAAAATATACGGGGTATATCGTCAACAAATATCCAGTCATAATTAGTCAATTTAGTTTTAACTTATTAGTGAATTAGCCGTGATTAAGTGTGTATGTCGTTTGAAATGAGCCATAGAGATGTATTGGTCCTTTATTCCAATGTAATGAGATAGCATTTTTCATAAACCCTGTTATTGCTACGGACCAATGTTAGCAAGGGACTTCCAAAGTGCCCTAGCCATTGATTGATGCTCAGTAGAATAAATAGCTGTATTTTAGATGGAATCAATACGCATTAATGTTATTTACTTTGCCCATTTGGCTTTAATGGACCCGCTCTCCCGTCTTAGCCAACCCCCCCCCCTCCAGCAGGCTCCCTCTCAAAATAGACTTATCTGCCTGCATACTCTTTCCCTCTCCCCTCCCTCCTTAATTCTTCCCTTTCTTTCATTCCTCCCCAACTATTCTCGCCCTGCATCCATTGAGTGGACTCTGTAGAATAGATGACATATTATCAAACATTTGAAAACATTCTTTGTCTGAGAATCCAAATGTATGTGAAATGGTATGAATCTCAAGACTCAACAGTACACAACAAATTAATCAGCTAATTGCTCAACTGGAGAGGAGAATACTTGGGATCATGTGTGTTAGGTACCAAGCAGTAAGGCAAGAAACTGGGATTTTATTTACCCAAAAATCCCAATAAACATTATAAACCAAGAATCTTTAATAACTAGGCCTATTAAAGAAGTCAACAGAACATACCTCAAATAAATATAACAGCTGTTAACTAAAACAACACGGCCTGTCAGAAAACAAGGGTTATACTGTGGCTTGGCCAAATCACATAGAAAACAAGGGGTAATTAAGATTAGCAGAATACAAAAGGACACTGACAAAACCTAAATACCCCCTTTGACATAAGCATGTGGTTTGTCCCAATTGGCTGCTTGCAGTATGTCATCAGCCCTCAGTCACATCTTTTACTGGAACAGGAAGTAACCTCCCCCAACGACCACGGTGACTCAAAGACAAAGAAAGTCAAACAAATACTTGTGCTGGCTGTGCTAAAATGTGTGAAATTGTACCTAATAATGTCAGGTTACAAGTGAATAAAGAGTTGACCATTTCAATCAAAAGTGTGGTGTTAGTTGTTAGTATGTTTTACTGCAACTGAAATGAAGCAAAACTACTGAGGGTGCAGTGTGTTTCACCCTGTGTGTCTGTGACCATCACACTGTGACATCATCAGCACTGCCTAGTGGCCTATAGATAAGATAAGATGTACTTTATTAATCCCAATTTGGTTTATGCTGTTGCAGCAACCTTTCACACACATAATATTGAGAACAATCTACCTCCATACACATGTGACCATGCAGATTGGCTGTTTGGCTGAAACGTATATAAAGTCAAGTAGAATTAAGAACCAGCTCTTCTTTCGGTTGCATCGTCAAAGTGTAATATGATTAACTTCTCTGTAATTTAAAATAATGCACTCAGGCAAAATTGAATTATTTCCCCCTACCAACCAAAGGCACCAAGGCAAATATGACCCAATACACAATGTACATTTCAGAAGAGATTTATTTAATTGGAAAGAGGATTAAATAGTTATAAAATTAATTTATTTGACATTGTGCGCAATAGGAGGGTTGAAGGTTTATGAGAAGAGTCTTTGGCAATTAAACTACATCGTGACATTAGTACTTTAATTGGGAAATGAGGCCATGAGATGTACAGAAATAATACACTGATGGATTTAAAATTTGAATCCATGAAGATGATTGCCCCTCAGCGGTAGTGACGAAATGGATGGATGGATGGATTGAAAAAAAGGCTAGATAGCTTCATTCACTGCTGATGTGTGAGTGTATTCTTGTTGTGACACACAAACACAAAAAGGGACTACCATTCGAGCATTAGTTTAAAATAAATGCCTTTTACTTTGTTTGTTTAGAAAAAACTGAAACAAAAGCACATCACAGCAACAATGCTGGTCTACAAAATGAAGCATCTGCATAAACATGTGTTAACATTCTCATACTTGCATGAAAACATAAAATATCCAAAAGTAAATGAACCTGAAAACACACTGACTGACAATATTCAGTCCACATACACAACTCATTGAGGTGATTACACTATTGGTATATGTCCATATTATCTAGCAGGTGACTTACTGTTTCTCATGACACACTAAAAAAGCAATACAGTATAAATGTAATATCTGAATTAACACTTTCAAGTTTTTCACTTTCACATTCATTATATGTCTCTGTCGCGACTTTTATACATCTTTTTATCACTTTACTTTATGTTAAAATACAGAATTACTAGCAAATCACTGTAACATGGCTGCATACTTTTGGCTAGGTCTAATAAGTGATGCCTTTACCTATTGTGGGTTTCACCTAAAGGACCCCTGGGCTGCCCTCTGTGCCTGTATGAGCTTTACTCCTTGTAACTTGATCTACTAAATATCATGGATGGCATTGCCCATGAACATTCATCAGATTATAACAGGTAAAAAATAAATAAAGTGCTTTTACAACAGAATACAGAAATACATGTCAATAAACATTCTGGTTCTCGGCCTGATATTACTGTGGGTTTCACACTGTGCATGTGGTGTTGTGTCACATTGATAATAATGGCAGTTTCTCCAAACATTGTGTTGCAGGTTACCCACGGTATGACATCATTGGAGACCACAGTAAAGGAGAATACCACCTCCTGATCCAGCGAACAGAGATTCAAGATGATGCTTTCTTCGAGTGCCAGGCCATCCAGGCGGCCATCAGGTCCCGCCCCGCCCGCCTCACTGTGCTGGGTATGTCCCAACTCCTCAATGCATGATCCATGTATTTGGTTTATCTGTTTCCTGTTTTACTTTGAAATGTTTTATTTCCCTCTGTAATGTCTGTTTTTACTTCCTGTTTTGATTGTCTGTCCTGGCTGTTTCTATTGTTTTTCCAGCCCAGTCTAGATTGGATTTGGTAGCCGCTGCAGCCTCTTGCGTTGCAGTCAGTGCTAGCCACGCTGTTAACATTCAAACGGTCCTGTGTAACCAAAATTTGTAACATAACGTGACAATGTTGCTAAGTAACAAAGTACAAACTGTATACTGTATACTGTTTCGATGAACACAACGTGGCACACAAGAAAAACAAGCTACAGATTGTTTACCATGCTTCATAAATGCATGGTGTATTCATATTAAAGATTAATTCATATTGCCGCGGCTCTGCATAACTCTGATTGTGAGTTATATTTAAAAAGCACTATTTTCCTCTACTTTGAAGAAAATGCTTTATGAAGCGACTGTAGCTGTCAAATACATGTTTTGCAGGATGAAATAGCCGCTTGTGATTCTGTCGTTATTTTGATGTTTTTGTCATGCGGTATTTGCCGTAGTCAGATCTTACCTGGGTTGGAAAAACTAGACGCGTCCTTAGCAGTTTCATCTGTTCAGCATCGACCCTGCAACCAGCTGACCTCCTGTACGATTGTATTTTATGATTAGTTCTGCTTGTATTTAAGTCTGTTTTTTTGTTGACCGTTTTTGTTCGTCGTACATCTGAAAGTTTGGTTCTCCTCTGCCTTGCCTAGAATAAACCTTTCATGCATTTTCTGTGAGGAATATCTCCTACATGTATATCAAATCATGAATTTGGATACAATTAGATTCATGTGAAAGAGCTGAAAGTTGAGATATATGTGGAATTATAATATATGAGGCTGATATATCAGTGCAATGTGCTCAAACCAGATGCTAATCATATAATGTCCCTCTCAATCGGTTTTCCATCAGCTTGTCATTTGTTCCTGATCAATAGGACTTATTTGATGCACAAAAAAAGGCTTTGCATCAAATAACAGCAGCCTGCAGGCAAGAAAGGACTACACTGATTACCATTATTGATTCAGCCCTGCCTCATTTGAAGCATGATATATTCCAAAGGTATCAGTTCATTATTCAAGCACCATCGCTCAAAACTCCATCATTAGCTGCAGTTTTACCCGCTAATCTTTCACTGTTTACTTAATGGGGAGAGTAGTGGAAGACAGGGGGAGGAGTTAGGCAGTTGGGATCCATTAAAATGATTAATTATAGATAAGAGGGGTACCATTTGTTTAGATTTGTTTCCATGCGGCTGGAAGGTGGAGGAGACAAATCATTTAGACATTAGCCTGACATTTAATCCCAGTCAAATTGGCTTGCTTTGGGAAATAAAACTGCAGATGAAGCTGCTGGCATTGTTCCAAGAGTGAGGCAACACACTTAGTAGATTAAGCGAAATGTGTTGCGCTTTATTCGAGAAGATGACAAATCAATGTGCCTCTTTTAACTGTAATGGGCAAAATGCACCACATTTTTATCCAAACAAGAACAATTATGCAAATAAGAGACAACAAAAATCTCTGATGGAGGGTTGACTATTAGATACATTCACATAAGTACATACTGATTCAATCATTCAGCAACTGTCTGTGTAGTGCTGTGTGTGGCACAGTGCCAATAGTCTGCCAGACAGAAGACACATTCTCATTTGACAGGGAGGGAACTATACCATAATGATTGACAGATAAAAAGACAATAAGCACAGACGACTGTTTTAGATCGCTGTCATGCTACAGAGTTTACACAGTACAGGTGCATTCTGGGCTTTGATTGATCTTGAAAACAACGAGTATGGATTATTCATACCTGTGCTGTTCACACACGTCACCATGTTCTTTGTTGTATGAGGTAGATGTTTGTAGGCAAATTGTTTCTGCAGCAGCATCAAATGTAGGGCTTTTAATCTACAAATACACCTTTTATTTCTCACAGTTTGGATTAAAAGATGATCTGATTAGAATTTGGTAGTCAACCGTCAAAGTTTGTTCTATTCTTGTGAAATATATTTTTGTGACAAACGTAGAATTGAACTAAAGGAAAAGCTGAAGTTTGGAGGTCAAATCAGTCAATGTTATCTAATGTCTGTCCCATTATCCTAAACACAATATTTCTCAATAAGACAAACATCCACTTGGACTCAAGCATGCACTAATAATAACCTTTAAATGGTTGTGAGACTGAAATATTGGTAACACTTTACAATAAGGTACACAAAATGTGCTTAGTTACTGAGTAGTGAATAAGGAACGACTAGATAGTTAATGGTTAGTCAATGAGGAGTTCCTGAGTGACTGCGATTGAAGAACTGATGGTTAGTTACTGTTAAACAGACTGGGGGGTACTGTATTAATGAATGATTCATTAAAAGTTAGTTAATGAGTTACTTTGATTGAAGAACTGATGGTTAGTTATTGGTTAACAGACTTGGGGGTGCTGAGTTTCCTGTCCTCCGATGCCGTTGTTATTATGGAACTATGCGATTAATCGAATCGGGCGATTAATCGAAATCGAGGCCTTACAGAGTGAGGCACATAATAGAGAGGAGGACATAGAATCAACGATAAACAAAAAGAGCGACAAATAGTAATATTGTAGAAAAAAAAAAAGAAAGAAAAAAGGAAGAGCAGGCGCGTTGGAGGGCCACAAGCTACTTATTCGTACAAGGACGCGCGAGGGCCCCGGACACGGAGTCTGAGAGGTAGTTCTTAGTGCGAGAGGCTAATTTCTTGGAAAGACTTAGGGCGTCCTACGAACCAAGCCAGCAGGTGACTTCGGTACCGAACACAGCTAAGTAGGAGTTGTTGTAGGACCTTTCAATGAAATTGACCAAAAAGAAGAAACCAACCATTTGTGGCGTTCAAAGTTCAATAGTAACATTATAACACGGGTCGATAACCGGCCTCAAAACTTGAAAGTCAGTTCTGTCTTTAAGTTATTTATTCAGGCAAAGGCCTTCAATACAGGCGTCGATATGAGTAAAGTTGATGACGGTCTGTCCCCCCTCTGTTTAGGTTGCTTACATGTTCGTTGACAAGGACTTACTCCTAAGTATTGTTACACAGCGCTAGGGGGAGTGGTCAGACTAGGTCACACCCGCTGGGTCGTTCGTTCGACTTCCACCGAGGCCAAATTTTCACGGGACTCGTTCGCCTGGCATGAATTTAGTTCAGTAGG
>NW_011369951.1:932770-935753 GCF_000735185.1 Notothenia coriiceps
TCACGGAAAAGAAGGAGAAGTAGTAGAAGTCGCACATGTGGTACCGACGGGAAGTCGACACCATAGCGGCACCCGACTCGCAGCATAGCGAGCGACAGGGTGTAGTACCACGAGTGAGACGCGGAGTAGGCAGATGCTCTTCTTCGGGGGCTACTGGAGCGGATGGTCCATTGTGTTTTTTACTCTAAAATACTTTTTTCCGTTATATGACGTAATATACAAAGACTTAGTGACTTCAAGAAAACAATAAATTTCTGCTAAGGTAGGGGATTACTTCGACGTGCAGTCAAAAATGTAAGAAAGTAGTTGATTCAAATTTCGTTGTTCACTGGTCTTAATGTTGTATCATATTGTAAACCGTTCCTAGTCTACGTTTGCTAATTATTCTTTTATATCTTTTCATTTCATTGACTGTTCCATTTAATGCATTACATTAATGCAGTTTGAGGGTCGTCGCATACGTATCCCTAGGTCTTTTGTACGTTAATGAAACATGTTTACAAAGGAAATTAAGGTTTTTCTTAGTAACACGTCAGACAAAAAAATACTTCAAAATTCGGTTTTATACGATTAAATTTTGTTTATTAGAGGTATTACTTCGACGTAAAATCAAAAAATATAAGAAAAGTGATGCAAATTGGTTAAAAAAAATGCTTAAATCTGAAATTATATTTTTAACGGTTCCAATCTATGTTTTTTACATTTACTTAACTTTCATTAAGGGTCAATTATCTAATCGTGTTTATTCATTCAAGAACATCCATAACATTCATCTGTTTGCAACATATATACTGTATATCAATATTCCAATTACTTAGACTCTTTATACACTCTCTAAAATAAAGAAACGGAAATGGACGTGCAGCTTCTTCACATTGTGTGGATTTGTTGCATCTAGATTTCCAGCTTGTGTAGGAGGATCTTAAGTAAGTGACTCCAAGCATGCTCATTTCTGACGTGGAGTTAATCTGAAGTAAACATTGAATACTGCTTTCTATTCCTCCATCTTGTGACTGTGTAACTCCCTCTCTTGGATATCAGCATGTGAAGGACACTGTTCAGGAACTAGTTGATGCTCTGTATGTGATGACTACTTCCATTCTGGAGAGGATCACAGATACATGGATCCTGAGATTGAAGCTCAAGCCGGTGACCAGTGATTATTAAAAATGTTAAGTATTCAGAAAAAGTCAGAATTTTGAGATTTTTAAAAAAAAGTGAGGATTTTGAGATTTTGAGAAAAAAGTCAGGATTTTGAGATTTTGAGAAAAAGTTCGAATTTTGAGAAAAAGTCCGAATTTTGAGAGAAAAAAAATCTGGATTTTGAGAAAAAGTCCGAAAAGGAACTACTTGATGTTCTGTATGTGATGACTACTTCCATTCTTGAGAGGATCATAAATACATGTATCCTGATTATTGAAGCTCAAGCCGGTGACGAGTGATATTTTTCTAACAGGTTACCTGGTCCCAGGGCAGGATGATGGGCCCGCTGAAGATGAAGGTGTAGCCCATGGTGAGTTGCGTTGCCCAGACGATGAGACCCAGCAGATGCCTCCATCGCTGCGACAGCATCTCCGTACACACCAGCACGAACACACACAGGAACACACACAGGCTGCTGCTCACCACGCTCACAAAGGCACAGTGCTCCGATAGACTCTGAGGGAGAAACAGGAAAACAAACTTTTCAGACATGGAGGTTGCCACTTAACTTTAATCAAAACGTTTTTTTTAACCAGTCCTAACAAAAAACCAAACACTAGAAATTCACCGAATCATTAATCTGCAGGGCTTTTTTTGTCTATTATTTTGTCCGGTCCTCTGTCTATGCATTAAAATCTAGTGTCAACATAATAAACAAAACTTGCACACTTTGTCTTTTTCAATCAGCAGCTTATTGCTTCTATTTCCGACTTATTAAATCTGAGGTTTTTATAAGATGCTCCTGATGAAGCACTGAGGCTTATGTTGGAGTATTTCCCTAAAATCTTTCCGTATGCATCATGTCCTGTTTGCTTCAGGCATCCATCTTCCTGATTGATTTACTGCACAGTGAGAAACAAAAAGACCACGCACACTCTTTGAACACATGTTTGCTGCTTGTGTGTGAATATCTGTGAGTGTGTTTAATTCATGCATAAAAAGCTGAGAGGTGGTGGGAGGAAGTGAGTGGGTGTTGCAGGCAGAGTAAGAGAGGAAACAAGGGGTTAAAAGGAGAGCTCGGGAGTGAGACAGACGCACAAAGTCGGCGTTAATAGATCTCTTAGCGGAGAAGGCCATCGCTGCATTGTATGTTCAGCTTTCTGGTTACCATGGCAGCTTTGAGAAGAGGCCAGATCTCATCTAAAGCACTTTCTGCCCCCGGTGAAGCTCGGAGACTCGACAGAAAACCTTTTTGTAGGCAGGAAAATAACATTTATTCTATATGGCAGTGGCGAACCGTCAGGGCGTTCAAGGTATTCAGAGAATACCCTGGAACACTCGGATAAAACAAACACAAAATTGATTTAATTATATAAATAAAATCTAATAAAATGTATATAAAATGAATAAATAAGAATGGTATCTGTGTTGTTGATCTGTAATATCACAGTGTTACGTTGATTTGTTTGTCCTTCTCGGACCATGCACTACGCATTTCAGTGGTTTTGTGTTAAACACAAAACCACTGAAATGCGTAGTGCATGGTCCGAGAAGGACAAACAAATCAACGTAACACTGTGATATTACAGATCAACAACACAGATACCATTCTNACAACATCCTGGAAAGTTACGTGACTTTATTCTTCTTCGGTGGTACAGCAGTTTTCAGTTGTCGCGATTGTATATTGGGCCATCTATTGGCCGTCACATCACATCACTACAAAAACAGAAGACAGGAAACTCAGTATCCCCCAGTCTGTTTACCAGTAACTAACCATCAGTTCTTCAATCACAGTCACTGATGAACTCCTCATTAACTAAAAGTGCCCTGCTGCAGC
>NW_011369951.1:935793-944729 GCF_000735185.1 Notothenia coriiceps
TTTCAAATCATAAATCTAATCGATAGATTTATGATCGATAGATTTGTGATCGATAGATTTATGATTAGCATAAATTCGTTCATGATAGCTCACTTCAGTGATAGTGATGACATCGTTGCGAAGTCATTTTCAAGATTGAGCTACAATGATAAAATGGAGTGGCAAAGGATCAGCTGAATGACCCGCAAGTGCTTCATCCAAAAGGACNGCTGACATCTGTGCTGGAGTTTCTTTGAAAGTGTTTAACTGGATGGATAGCCTACACCGAAGCGACTTATATATGGTGTTTTTCTCTTAACGACACGTATTTTGACAAGAGCGACTTGTACTCTGGTGCGATTTGTAGTCCGGAAAATACGGTAATGTTATCTTGGCAATTTCATAGTTATTCTGCAATTCTGTAATATGTGTATATCAGTGGCGAACCGTCAGGGCATTCAAGGTATTCAGAGAATACATTGGAACACTCAGATAAAACAAACTAAAAATCGATTTAATTATATAAATAAAATGTAATAAAATGTATATAAAATGAATAAATAAGAATCGTATCTGTGTTGTTGATCTGTAATATTACAGTGTTACGTTGATTTGTTTGTCCTTCTCGGATCATGCACTACGCATTCCAGTGGTTTTGTGTTAGAAAAGAAAGCAACCAGATATTGTTCTGGGTCTCTGGGTAGAATATCCTTCAACCAAGGTATTCTACATCCTTGATAGAATGCCCTGGGCATTGCATTGAATGAGAGCGTATGTTTGGACTGACAGTTTGATCAACCAATTATATATTGATTTGTAGCCAATGGGCATATTCTTTCAGAGTTCCCCTCGGTTCCAGGGTACTCTAGGCCCGCTGATTAACTGCTCGAGATAGAGGATCTAGATGAATGCAATGAAGCATGCCATTTTATTGTTTTTAACGTTGAAATGACAAGTGCAACAGGTGAAGATGAAGTTGTTGCGGAATTGTGAGTGACCTTTTCAAGACGACATTTCAGTGAAAAGACGGACATCACGGCGGGGTGTGTGTGTGTCTACAGAAGGTCCAGTTGTGATAGACACGGTTCGCCACTGGTGTATATATATATATTATGATAGTGACGTGAGCAGTGATGTGGTGATGTGACGTGCAACGTGGATGTTAAAGGACCTTATTAGGACATATTTTCTCCCGGGCCGCTGAGGGTGCTGGTGTTGTTTGTTCGCCGCTCCTCCACCCAAAATCTTGTTCCTTAGTCCAGATCAGAACCTCTCCTGTCTGGCTCTCTAATTTTTAAAGGTCAGTCATCAGCAAAAATAGCAGCATCTTTCTATCGAATTGACACGGATCCTTGTGTTGTCATCTCCTACCTGCTGGCTCTTTCCTGCTCACCGGTCCCTAGCCCGCTAGCATTATCGGACCTAGCAGGCTGCTACCTAGATGCTCCTCGGCTCCCAAAAGTCTTTTCTGTCTCAACCCTGACTCCACCCTAACTCCGCGGCTTATCTGGGTCTTCCCATCCCGCTGCGATCAGCCGGCTTCCCGGCTGACATCGTCTCTCCCTGCCGCCTACAGCCTGTGCACTGTGGCTATCAAGCTAGCTAACAAGCTAGTAGGCTGGTCACCCGGCTCCCACTCTGCGCCAGGCTGTCAGCCCCTCCTACGAATCTCCACTGGAATTATTCTCCTGATATGCTGTGGATTATCCTTCTGATTCTACCTGGACTCACGGCCCGTCCACACAGCAGCGTTAAAAAAATCTTCCAACGCTTCTGCCCATTCACTTTGAATGGGGTGACGTCACTTTGCCTCACCTTTCGCTGAACTGCATTGTGGAAAAGCAAAGTGGAGATTTCCAGGCATCTCAGGATTCAAAAGTTGAGCAATGTTCAACTTTTGAAGCTGAGGTGGAAGCATCAGCCAATGAAAAAACGGTTTATGCAAATCTGACAGTGCAAGCGCTAGCCAATCAAACCGCGTGTAAGCTGGGAGTGACATAACGCAGTTCATTTTCTATATTCCTAATAAAATGGAGGAGAAATTAGTTATTGCAGTAGCAAATCACCCGGTTCTTTATGACCAGTCCCTATTTACTTACCGGGATAAAAACCGGAGGAACCAGGCATGGAGGAGACAGTGGGTGAAACTGGTAGGTTTTCGCCTGTTTGGGGATTTTATATCCAGTTTACTTCTTTTTAACATTGCTATTGCTTTGTATGTCGGGGGCGGGAGATTCATGTGATTGGTTGTTGGTCGCGTTGCTCACAAAAAATCCCCAAGCTTCAGATACGCCCACCTCCAAGAATCTTTTTCGCTGCTGTGTAGACGTACCGTCACACCGCTCCTTTTTCCACGGTCATCCGGCTCCTGCTCTCTGCTGCCCGGGTCCCCAGCATTAGCTAGCTCTGTGCTAGCGCCACTTCACTGGATCATGCCACCGCTCTACTCCCTGTCAGATCTCCACTCCTTTAGTAACCGCCTGCCTCCGGACTGCTTGGACATCCTCGCAGATAATGAAATACTCCGCAAACGCCGTCCTCCACACAGAGGATCTGGCCGTACGTTTTTTTTTCATTCCACGTCTCCACACTCCATCCTGTCACACGGCCACACTACGCCATCACAACAAACAACACGTGAATCTGACCAATCTCCTTCGACTCCCCCAGTCCACACAACCCCTCCCAATGCAACATCACCTCAGAGCAGCCCTGATCAATACACGCTTCATCCACAATAAAAGCCACATTCTGAATGAATTCATGAAAGACAATAAACTGGACTTTCTGCATCCGCCCGAAGACTAGATAGACTATTTTTCTATGAATCAAATCACCCCAGCAGGATTCACATAAATTGACAAACCTCGCCCACAAGGGCGGGGTGGTGGTATAGCTGCTATTATCAGAAAGGACATAAACACTACCATAATCTCCATCCCAGATGTTTCTTCATTTGAACACCTGATCTTCAAACTCTGGTCCCACTCCCCTGGTCACAGCCATCATCCGTCCCCCGAAGCCAAACCCCTCCTTTCTCTCCGACCTCTCTGACATTCTCACTCAGCTTTCTGCCATATCCCCATCTATTCTCCTCTTAGGTGATTTTAACATTCATGTTGAAGACCCGACCTGCAAATATGCCTCTGAATTTGCTGCAACTTCTCTCAACAAATCAACTTCCTAACACACATCCGTGGTCACATCCTGAACTTGGTCTGCTCCACTGGTCTCACCATCCATCATCTGTCCATCCTCAATCTCCACATCTCTGATCACCTGGCCATCATCATGGACATCAACATCCCCTTCCCCGCCCAAAAACGCACAATACCCTACAGAAATCTCAAATCCATCTCACCTTCAGCAATCACTGCCTCTATTATCTGCAAGATGTCTGTCTCAGAACTAATTACTCACTTTATAATTTGTTGGGGAGATTAGTCTGAAATCGAATGTGGAGTCAGTTTAAGTCCCTTCCGGACTAACAGTTCCGACGTTTTCATTTGATGGAACGTTATATAAACCTGCGATTCATGAAACAGTGTCTGAAGTATAAAAAATAGAACACCTATTGGGGTTGCACAAGAACAAGAATAGTTTTCTTCTGGAATTGAATTGTCGATACCGAGAAATTACGAACATTTATTTTCCGCGAATCCAACCAAACAGACGAACAACGGTGTAGGAGTACAGTTATAAACCTGTAGGACGGTGTTTTGAGCAAACAAATAACAATGCTGCCCAGCTGAAGTGTCTATAGGAAGAACCAACTATAAGACCGCATATTAAGGTCATATAAGCATAGTACGGGAAGATGAAAGGGGGGTTAAAAACATACATCCCGGTGAGAATATAAATTTACCAAAAGTTAGTTTAATTTTGCATAAAAGTTGTTGTTTTACGTTTATTTCACGAATTGGTGAATCCGCCGACGCTCAATTTTGTGGTCAGGGCCACATCATTATTTTGTATTTGGATTACTAGTTAGTATTACTACCTGATTAATTGCGAAATAAAACTTTAATTTTGTCTTCGCCATTTCCTTTTAATATCAAAGTGAGAGAGCTAAAACCTTCGAATACGTAACATGTACTTGGATATATCTGGACGTTGTCATTTGACGGTACTCCCTCAACGCTTTGTTCCATCAAAGTCCATTTATTATAGAAAAATTTTTAATGTTTTTTTTAGCGGAAAGATAGTCGAACACGTGGCAAATACCCCAGCATTACTATTGGCATAGATGGTTAACCGCTAGTTTAATTTTTTCGTCGTTTAATCCACAACTATGCCCGGTTCGCTCTCGCATATCGCGACCACTTTTCTTTACGCGTTACTACGAACAAATTAACGGATTATATAACATCGTAGGTGCCAGTGCGATAAGTCAAAAAAGACGTAACAAAAAATCCAAACTAACCGTCATGACGTCTCCTATAGTGAATACAATTTAGTTGACTCAATATCGTATAGAGTCAACTACTTATTACGCAAAATAATACTTTGCGAACTCCTGGCGATTTATGACGAAAAAGTTGGGCATTGAGATGTATCCGTCCCGACCGGCGTCATGGAGTTTTAATCGAGAGATAGGGATTATAGATCAGTTTGATATTAGGATGTATTAGCTGACCTGCCACCTAAGATTTTCAATGTTCATAGTGAGAAAGCGATGCTTTAGATAGTTTTTCGCAAAAATTAACCCGGTTTGAATGGGATGCTTAAAATCCTAAAATGCTCCTCTCCCAATAACACTTATTTGCTGCGTAGACGATTGCAATCAATAAGTTGCCCGTCCCGTGAAATCTCCCGACTTTTGAAATCCTTGCATGGACTAATATCCTCCGAATAATGTCACACACTCGGTTGTGTTGCTCGTATAAACCGAGCCGATTATTCCCGGACTTGGTTGAGCCCGGGTAAAGACGAGCATACTCAACCTCGCTGAACAAACACAGACCGCAGGATTACTGACGAGCGGGGATCTTCTCGTTCATAATCCTACTGCCCCTTGCCCCCTCGCGGCACCCGCGAGAACATAGTGCCCAACCGCCGAACACGGAGTACGCGTAAGTCCTAACGCGGGCCGGGGCCCCCGGCGCGATGCCAATATCTACGAGCCAGTTCAACTACTCTACCGAAGCGCTAACTCATACCCAACTCTCCATCATGTCATCTCCCCGAGGCGGGACACGAGATAATATTGTTCCCAAGTGGTAGGCATTGGGGAGCCGAAAGGTACGCAAATTACAAGTTTTTCGCGCGGAAAATAACAAGAGTATGACGGACGACGGACGTCGTGGAGAAAGTGGGAGCCAGACTTTGGTCTCGGTCAGACGCAAGACTAACAAATCTTGAAACTGCGGTCAACGACTAAACCAGTTTTGACCGAATCTCTACAGTCTTTATAGTAATGGGTTATCTTCACCGTTCACCGGAATGTAATCACGGTACAGAATACAATGCCTTCTTCTTTGTTTCCTAAGTTAACGTCCGCGAAAGTCACGCGCCGGTCCCCCCCCCCCTCCCCTCTCTTTGTGCGGGTTTTCGGTTGTTATCCCAAGCCGAATTTATCGAATGGACTGGTTCGGTGAGGTAAAGACTGCAAATAGAGTATACTTACATCAAACACACACACATACACGGACGTAAAAGTTTATGTCAGTTGTATACTCTATCCCTCGCCAGAATCACTCCCTAGGTTAAAATCGAAATTCCCCAAGAGGGTACAAAAAACCTAGCCGATGGACGAGACGAGTACTGACATAAGTTATACCCCCGGCAAGAGACCCGTCCGGCATAATCCAATCGAGGAGGTACCTGATTTTGGCTCAGTTACCAGTGTCTAGGCTTACGGAGCTCAAATAAGAGTCGTGGTCGTCGTTAAGTGGCTTCGCTGGTCCTCGGGTGACCACACCTGTACGAGAGACTGATGTACCAACCTCATATACCTGCGCGACGAGACATTGACGGGGGGTCTCGTAAATTATGTCTGTCTTCTCCGAGCAAGACAGAACTGCGTCGCTCCTGCGGGAGTTTTTATGATAGCTAATCGTATCAGGAAGCAAGTCAACTTCTGGCGCATGAATACTGATACCTAAACAACAAGAAAAAAATTGGTTACGAAAATTAGACTTATTCTCCGTAAAAATCAGCATCCCCCAAACATCTTAAATTCCAAAACATCGTAATTCCATAAGGTGCTAACTGCTCCAGATTCATTTACAAAGTCTGTCGATCTGTAACGGTAGTCGAGACGAGACTATCGTCTCTGAGTAAAATGAAAAATACTCTTGACAAAGTAAAAGTCACGAAAATGACCCAAATCTAGTGTCCCACGGCAAACAGAGACTCACCTCCTTGGAAAGGTCTGTTAACCGGTATGTTTAGAATGGACTTCTGCTAAATTTCGGTAGTTTTGTAGAGTTTTGATAAGTAGCCTACTGACGGAACTTCGGTTTTCCTCTGTGTAGTTATTGCGGTGCTTCAAAGTCTGTCGAGGAACCGTACTAAAACGTTTTTTTTTTCCTGAGAACCAAAAAACCAGTAAAAACCAAGATGCACGTAGAGACTTAACGAGACCCTCGACGAGACGACTTATCTTTTTGATTTTTCATAGAAGTTAGACTTATTCCAATCAACGCGTATGAACAACGAGATTGAAACGTCGTACGACACAAGACAAGAAGGTTTAAACGTGAATAAATGTAGTGTTGTACGGTAGTGTGGTACAGTGAGTCGCGATGGACTTGGGGAGAAGGAGGGATAGGAGTTTTCTTTCTGGGGTAGCGAGGCGTGGTGGTCTAAAGAGATAAGCACGCCTTCGGCGGAATTATCGACGGGACAAGTACAAAGTGTGCAGAAAGAGAAGACGAACAATAGATAAGCATCTTAACTGCTGTAAAATGGAATAGACCTTGTAGGGAAAGGGTGACTTTCCGACTACATTTACGAGTGTTAAGAGATAGGCAATTTTTTCTTAAGGCTTTCACTTTTTTGTACTAATTGTGTGATCAATAACACGAAGTAGGTAAAGGTTTTCAGGGGGCGGAGGTGAAACTTGGTGTGATTGACTAGATATTCATGTTAGCCAGGATAATTTGCACCCTAAACAAAAACGTAGTCGTAGAGTCGGAGTTTTGTCTTGTACTTTCTCAAAACCAGGACCGGCTACATCTACTCGTACACAACCAGACATTATACATTATAACCAACAAATAAGCCAACTCGTCGCACCAGTTTTGGTAACGACGAAGCACTCAGTTGTTTTGCAGTAGGTGTGGGAATAAAGGAGAGAGAATCTGATGTCAATTAAGTAGTAACGCACATCTTGCGCACGTCGGTCAACAAGGCAGATTGTCACCCAGCTTACTTCGTCGTTGTGGAGTGTTTGTTAACGGTGTCTCTAGTGAATTTTAAATCCTTGGAGGATTGCGAATAAGACGAAACGTTGGAGAGTCCAGTCTTTGTCAAGGTTCGGAATTTTTTGTAATAAACAAACGAGATTTCATTTTTTTACAGAATAAAATTGAAGTAAAACGAAAAATTGAAACTTCGAAACCAATTGTGAATCACCAACACATAAGGTTGGTCTAGGTCATTGTCAAACTGTAGGTATAGGAGGTTTTCCACGAGTAATTTTAGAAAAAAAGAAATAATCTTTAAACAAACTTTTCCCAGTACTAATCTCAATATGGTTTTTACATATAACGACACCCGCTATCACTGGAACTAAGGGGTTCATACTAGTCAAATAGGAACTCAAGTACAACTGACAACACGGGTTTAAACTTCTTTAAGGAAGTAGTAGGCAAAGATTCTAAAGCATTGTGAAATGTTATTCCATTCCACATCACTTATTCTCTGCTGGATCTATCAATTACCAATTCAGTTACTCCTCAAGGACTCACTGACGCTAACTTCTTGACTACCAATCAATGACGAATTTGGTCTGACCCCCCATCATGACATAATTACTACTACTACATTCAATTACTTAATGAAACTAACTTTTTGACTACACTAACAATGATCGTTTGTCTGACCCCCATGACATAATTACTTAGTAAGCAATTTACCAATCAATTACTCTCTCAGGACGACCACTTGAAACTGACTTCGTTACCAGGGCGACGTCGTCCCGTGAAAATTTTGGTCCGGTAGAAGCCGACCGAACCCAGGGTGTGACTAGCTGACCACCTACACCTAGACTGAGTGCACAATGACGAATTCAGTAGTAATGAATGGTAATGAATCCGTCAAACCCATGCCATTTGGAGTTCATTGCGTATGTTTTTCTCAATGAATGGGTAATGGATTACTAAATGGAATGGTAATGAATTCGTCACACACCTCGCCTCCGTCGCCCTTCCCCACACCACCACGTCGTCCAGACACTCCATCTCCCCGGACCAACAACTCCTGAAACTTCAACTTAAGAAGTGTCGTCCTACCACACCAACTACCACACCTTACGACGCCGCTTCCAGCTCCTCCTACAAGTCCAACGGCCTCAGTCTCCTCTCCTCCTCCATCAAACACTAAAGGTCTTCTCGACAAGAGCCACGACACAAAACTAGCCTTTGGCCTAACTTTACCGAGTTTCTCCAGTAACCTCGAACTCCACCCTAAAATCAACACTCCGTTACTGTGCAAGTTCATAAAAACTGTCTTTTCCTTCTACTAAACTCTACCCGGCCTTCAACCTGTACTACAGTCCACACTCAGGTCCAGAAAACTCCTCCCCACAACTGTCGTCGGTCAAACTCTCTCCCCCCTTGACTACTTCAACTGCAAAGGAACTAAAGTAAACCGCCTCAAGCCCCCATATGGTCCCACGTCTCACATACTTTCTCTGTAAAAAACAAAAACACCCGCGGTCAAGTAACTCTGTCTTCCTCTCCCACGACAATATTATCAGGTGTTCAAGTCTACCTAAAGTCTTTCACACCCCC
>NW_011369951.1:944774-949131 GCF_000735185.1 Notothenia coriiceps
GCTTAGCAGTGTACAGACTGTTTCAATTTTGAGTTTTCAATGTCATCTGTATCCTTTGAGTAAATTGAATGCTAGACCTGATTGCTGAACCTCCCTTGTATGGCATCCAGGCCCTTGTGTTAGTGAATGCATAAATCATTTTAACAAAGCTCTGAAGTTCTCCTGTTGCTGATGTAAGAGTGGCCAGTAAACTGTTTTCTGCTGATTTAGTAAGTTTTCCTGTTACGCTGAGGGCAAGAGGAACCAGATCTTCCTCTGGTTTTCATTTCTGTGCTGTCCATTCTGGGGGCAACCTTCTTGGTGGCCATACTGAAAGCTGTGGTTGGTGAGATAGCTCAGGGTAGATGTTAGCTGGCTGCAGATAGCTTCCAGGAGATGTTAGCTGCTGCAGATAGCCCGGGTAGTGTTAGCGCTGCTGGCAGATAGTCCAAGGCAGACTTTAGCTGCGCAGAATAGCTCCGGCAGACCATTAGCTTGTGCGATTAGCGCCGGGTAGAGTGTTAGCTGGCTGCAAGATAGCTCCGGGCAGACGTTGCCTGCCTGCAGACTAGCGTCCGGGCAGATGTTAGGCTGCTGGCCAGATAGCTCCGGGTAGATGCTTAGCTGCTGCAGATATGCTCCAGGTAGATGTTAAGCTGGCTGGCAGATAGCTCCAGGTAGATGTTAGCTGCTGTAGATAGCTCCAGGTAGATGTTCAGGCTGCTGCAGATAGCCTCCGCGTCGCCGCCGCCTGTTAACTTAACTGCCAGGCTCAGTGCTGCCGGAGTGCAGTGCAGCACTGCAGTCAACTCAGCCGTCTCTCGCGTTTGCTTTGTCAAATCCGCAGCTCTTCATTGGTGAGTGCGCGATTAATTTGTGATCCAACAATAAAATGAACTACTCTTACTGTGTACCTTTTCAGTTATTCTCTGTCAAACCCACCCTTGAGGGATAAACATATTTGCTACCATCAATTCTACATGAAATTGATACTGTTGGACTCAGTAGCCTACTACTTGGACTACTACCACAAGTACAATCAAGTATTTTTACTCTGTAATTTTGGAGTAATACTCGGTTAAACTCCTGCCCTGAATACAATAATTCATAGTTCATATACAATACAGGAATTATTGTACTCAGGAGTTTGACCGAGTATTAATCAAAAAGTACACAATAAAAGTAGTTGATTGTGCTTGTGCTAGTAGTCCAAGTAGTAGCCTACTTAGAACTGACTGAGTCCAACAGTATCAATTTCATGTAGAACTTTTTGCAAAAAATCACTTCCCTCATCAAATATAGCAGAATACATGAATGATTGTACTCAGGACGAGAGTTTGACAGAGTATTACTCAAAAAGTACACAGTAAAAGTACCTCATTGTATTTGTGGTAGTAGTCTAACAAGTACTGAGTCCAACAGTACCAATTGTATTAAGAACTTATGGCTAAAAATCATGTTATTCCTCATCAAATATAGCAGAATTGGCATGATTTTGTTCTCAGGAGGGGACTTTGATAGAGTATTACCCAAAAAGTACACGTTAAAAGTACTTCATTTTATTGTTGGTAGCAGTCAAACTAGGACTGAGTCAAACAGTGTCAGTTTTATTAAGAACTCATCGTACAGATTATTTGTATCGCAAATAAAGCAGAAAAAACATGCATTATTTTACTCGTAATGACCATAAAGGTCCATAGGTACTGCCGGTCTATCCGCCAAAACAAACATGTCAATCACTTGCACGTCACTTCTGGTATGATGGGCATTCCCTTTCCGGTTTGATTCTCTAGTTTGTTAAAGTGTTTGGGCAAATGTTAAAGTGTTTCAGCACTTGTAAATGTGTCTCTAGCTTTGTAAAAGTGTTTCACATCTTGTTAATTTGTTTTTGTTAATGTTAAATAGTTTTTTCTTTGGTAAAAGTATTTTGCTAATGTACATTTGTTTTATAAAATGTAAATCTGTTTTATAAAATGTAAATTTGTTTTATAAAATGTAAATGTGTCTCAAGCTTTGTTAAAGTGTTTCACACTTTGTAATTGTCGATTGCACCTCTCAGCCACCGTTGCGCACCCTCTATGAAATTTCAATCTACCCCACAGCACGCCCAAAAGAAAATCTGTGGCGCCACCACTGTGTATATGCACTTTTTCAAGCTGCAAACTTTTTATTTGGAATCCAGGAAAATACAGAAAATATATTCTCTTTTTTCATTTTCATTTGCAGGTGAGCTCTCTCAGGCCTTATCAAATGAGTGGCCTCTACAGATAGATAATTCCAGCCCAAAACTGTACACCATGGCAAACAATGTGCTTTATGGTTCTTAATAAAAGCTCAGAAGCTAATCCTCCACTGTCTTGCTAACAAACCAAGGATAAATATTAAATGATCAACATAGGAACATTCCAGGCACAAAAAAACATACCATAAAGGCATCTTTTCCCCAAAACGTGTGCAGGTGAAGCAGGATACTCCTGTTAGGCCTTCGGATCTGTTACTGTGCACACTATTTAAACATGTTGAATACAAAAATAAATAGCTTAAAAAACACCAACCATCTCGGTTTACACCATGAAATGTTGATCCTTTTACAGTAATTTGTGTTACATTCACAGTTTGCCGTTTGGTTTAAGGTATTTTTGAGAGTTTAGGACATAATGGCAATTTGGCAAGTAACGCTATGAATCGTCAAATGTTTGCGAAGAACAGTGATTCTCATGATAAGGGTCTAAAATATCAGCTCTTATTATTGCTGCCACAATTCGACCACAACCCTAGACTGAGGTTGCAGATATGCTAGTTAGCTTAAAGAGCCTGTGACAGCCTCCCAACAACTGTTGTGCAATGAAATATTGGGCTACTAGTCATCTCGAACCGTCAGTTTAAAAAAGAAGGTGCGATACCGTTCCGATAAATATCAATAATTTCGAACATCGCGGGGAAATTCCTTCGACTCATTTTGAAGTTTTGGAGGGAGCCGGAAGTGACGTCAATGCGGGAACGCTTCACTGTGCGGCGAGAAAGCCAAACACGGACGGTGTGTTGTCATGCGTAGAAATTGTGAATTACTGAGTTTAGGCACGTTAATAACGTTTTAATGAAGTTGACTACAGTATAGTCATATTTGTCAGTGCTTTCATGTCAATTCGGCGAACATAAACATAAATGATCGTGGTGAAGATGATGATTAAATTAGGATTAAAAATCGGTAGTGAGAGCTGCTGAATTTCCTCCCGTCGGATGTGATATAAAAACAAATCGATTATTTTTGTAGTTGTAAACTCAAGTGGATGAAACTACATTTATTAGTGCTTTCATGTCAATTCGGCGAACATATGATACATTAAATGATCGTGAGGATGATGATTTAAAAATTGTTTGTTTGAGCCGGTCTACATTTCCTGATGAGAAAACAAACCGATGCTTTTTGTAGTTGTAGTAACACCAACATGGATTAAACGTTTGGTTTTTTTACCACAATGTTGGGGAAATTAATGGATAAAATGCACGGATTATTATTATTATTATTCCCACTCCGATCGGGACACTAGGTCCACCGTTTCCCCTTTCCCCGCAGCGAGGCTCTCCCTGTTGACAGTTTACGTGGGCTGGGCTGGGTGCAGTGGCGGACTGGCCATCTTGTCTGTCAAAATGCATCGGTCGGATAAGTCACTAGCACATCCCCCACTCCCCCCGTTGACAATTTACTAGCGGTACCGAAGTGGGCCGGTCGAGAGTCCCGGGAAGACTTTTAGTCCCAGTCCACCACTGGCTACATGACCGTATTATCGCCCATATTGACGCACCTAATTCCTAAATTTCTAACAGATGCAACATAAACCGATCCTTCAGCCTCATATGAGCTCTCAGACACGTTCAAAATTAAACTGTCATCGCTGTCTGAGCTTGCTGCTGTGTGCGCCATCGTGCGTTTACATGCAGATGCTGGGATCCTGAACGGTGCAGCTGGAGCGCTGTGCCCGCAATGACGTCACACATAATTTGGTGGGACTTGAAGAATCCCCGAGAAAATCCAGAAAATTGTCAACATTGAAGGGCAGATTAATGGTTATCAAAGTACAAATATCCAAAATCAGTTCAGTAACGGTTTTCAAGGGGACAATATTTACTCAAATTGATGGGTTTGGATGATGGGGGAAACTCGTGTCACAGGCTCTTTAAAAGGAAACCCATTGACAAAATAAAAGTAAATGCTGTGAAAACATAGCATAGCCTAGGCCTGTGTGTCAGGCTGAAACCCGGACTGCCCTGGCCCAATTTAACACCTGACTACATGTCATGGCCTATATGAACATTTCCATTAGCTTAATTTGGATTACACAAAATATGAATGATCCCCATGAGGAAATTGGGTCAC
>NW_011369951.1:949165-958770 GCF_000735185.1 Notothenia coriiceps
GTGTGCCTTGGCAGTCTGACTACATGTCATGGCCTATATGAACATTTCCATTAGCTTAATTTGGATTACACAAAATATGAATGATCCCCATGAGGAAATTGGGTCACCAAAGACACGTTCAATAGAGGATGGACAGGGATAAGGGAAGGTGATGGAACAATACATTTAGAATAGGAATATGAATGTGTAGTCCTGTTGATTCACTAGTTTGTCCTCTTTGTCCTTTTTTCTTTTTCAGAAAATGTTCACAATTTGTTTTTGTTTTTTTCCATTGGTGGTATTCGTTGTTCAGTTGCCAGTGCTTGTCTGTTAATTAAATCTTTTGTTTCTACCCTTTATAAACAGCAGACATGAAAATACATTAGGTTTCTCAACATTGAAATGATTGTTTGTTTGTTTATTGTTGAACAGGATACAAGCACCAGACAAAAGTATACAACAAAAAGTTCTCACAGTCTGTGTCTACTTGTATCTCACGTTATAAATCTCAAGTGTTTGTTATTCCTTAGAAAACTTTGTTAAGCTTTCTTTAGAATAGTTCCCAAAGATGTGCAGTAAAGAAAAACACAAAACAAGCAAGGCCAGCGATTGTAACACTCTCACAAAGAAGCAAACATCACGGACAGCTCGGAGTTTAGAGATCCCAATTAGTTTTTCGTCAAGACTTCAAACAGCAAAGAGCCAACAAGCTTCGGTACAACAGAAGCAAAATATTAAATTATACATCTGCTCTGCAGGGAAAATGAAATAATTCAGTGGTGACTGATCATTAATAACACAGAGTACAGAGAGGAAGGCAGCTACAGCTGGTACAAGTGAGATGTCATGTAGGATCGGTCATGTCATGGAAAAAGCACACAAGAGGATAATCGATGAGAAACTGTACAGATTTATACAGCTCCAACTGTTAGGCACCAAGCAGTAAGGCAACAGGACACAGGAGTTGTTTAAAGAAACTAAGTTTTCTTAAATGTACCCACAAATAAAAAATAAACATAATAAATCAAGAATCTCTAATAACTAGGAAGTAAACAGAAAATACCTCTAATACATATAAAAGCAACTTAATAGATGTCACATGTCATTTTTCATTAATGAACCTGTTTGCTAGTGATTATAAACCTTTCAAGTGTCAAATGTATTGCTTTTCTTTGTTTTTTAATCCAACACATTTGGTATTGTTCTCAGCGAAGTCTGAAAAAGAGAAGTACATTTCTTAATTTCTACTGGAGCACTTTGTTTAATAAGCATATCTTCAGTTCAGTTCAGTAATAGTCAGTGCACGGCTTGCTCATTAACTAATACAACACAAATCAGATGGATATTTTTCCTTCAGCTCCTGCCTCCCCTTCATTCTCATATTCCTTCGGAGACCCCTGTTAAAAATAATTTTGGCAACAGATGGGAGCCGACACAAAACATCCACATGCATTAAAATTACATATGCAGAACCAACCGAATCAGTTTATCAAATCCCTTTCTCCATACTTTTTAAGAAGCTGATTACAAAGACTTATCTGTGGCTATGTGGGTATAAAAAATGGATTTGTGGTTTGGAGCCTTTGCTTTCCTTGATTAACATTTTACTCAAACACAGTGCAGTGAGCTGGAAATCAAAAGTAAATACTGTAGCATGCATCAGACTTTCTATAATCAGTTGAAATGTGCATATTGAGTATTAGAGGAAGTGCTGTGTTGAACTAGTGTCCCCCATCTTTCTTCTTAGCGCTGAGGAAGTGCCATCTGCATGTTGCCTTTGATTAAGGCTTGCCCCAGATCTGCTATCTAATGAGCTGAGAGCTCAATCAATAATTCACTCAAGTTTGAATAAAATCCAGGCTGATCAGATCCATTCATACAAGAATGTAATCAGGGTCTTTGAGCGGCTCACCATCAGCTCCATCCTGCTTCTTGGCTTCTCCCTCAAAGTTGAAGTTCTATTTGGCTTTTGCCTCTCAGTAATCACTCAGGTGTGGTATTTATCTGAGATGATTCATGGATTTGGTGAAAGCACGATCAATTCACTTTGAAATGACTCCTTTTCAAATGGTATTAAGTATTCAGTTTGACAATATTTGCTCCCATGACATCTTTCATTGATTGAACTGTGTATCAGAAGCTTTCAAATGTAGTGACATAAAATAAATTTGGCTTCTTATTAGACATCATTTTTAGAGTATTTAGTCCATTTTCTGAAATTATTTAGTTTTCTGCCACTATGGAGTGAAGCAGTGATTAGGTCTTTTTTAGGCATACCCGGAAGTTAGCATAGCAAGGGGTTACCTCAGCAAAAAGTAATGTCATTTTTCTATTTAACTTTGTATTATTGCAGCAAATAAGATCTGTGAACACACGTTTATGATAACTATATATACACGTTCAGCAAGATAATCTCCAATGTTAAAACATTCAAAACCTAAATGCAATTGCCAAAAGTATAAAGCTAATGTTAGGTAATGAACACACCACATCACAGTGACATTACTTCCAGTCAAAACTGCTAAGCTAAAGGCATTCATAACGGTGTTTACTGACATATTTTTCTTGTCGTTGAACACAAATAATGATAATCTTGTGCACCTTTATTAAACACAGATATCATTTCAGGCATCTAACCAAAAAGACATTCAAAAAAACTGTTGACTTTGAGATAAGGGAACCAGTTTTCTAAAATGCTAACTCAGTATCAGATTAAGGACTCCAAAATTGCTCCACAAAACAACATCCACCTAAGATATCCATTTGTTTTTAAATTGTTAAATGCTTGCAATATTGTCAAACTGGAATAATTTATTATATCAAGGAATATATTTTTTTTCCGACAAATATTATTTCCATATACAGCCAGCTACATTTTGCTTGTCCATTCAGATCAAGCACAAACTGGGTGGGTATCAGGGCCTCTTTTTAAAGTGACCCATCGCTATAGATATAAAGAACATTGTCATGGACTGAGAACTGTTAACACATTGAGCACAAACAGACATTTTTTATTTCACATAAAGGATTAAAGAAAAATAATGTGTTCTTCTATCGCCCACACTCCTCCATAGAGAAAAACACAGTATCATCATGCCCACATCTTTTAACAGAGCACATGACAGAGATGATAAATGAGAACATATAATTGGTCTGTTCTTAAAGGGGACCTATCATGCAAAATGCACTTTTTGATGTCTTTTATACATAAACATGTGTCCCCGGTGTGTCAGGGAACTCACACAGCGTCAGAAATTAAAACCCTCTCTGTTTTCCTCCTTACCCAAATCTTTTAAAAACGAGGGTACAACGAGCGGATACAGATTTGCTGCCGATATGACGTCAAATCGGCAGCGGACCCACAGAAAGTTTCAATCAGAAACAATGCCTGACGTGTTTTGGACGTAATCTCGTCTTTGTTTACATTAGCAAGCATCGCTAACACTCAGAGCTAACCTGTACTGTAGAGCACATGTGTGACCCGCTCTATCGAAATCAGTCGGAAGTCGTAACGGCTCATTTCAAAATAAACGTGGATTTGCGTAAAAAACTATTTTTTCGGGGTTCGGGTGTTTTGTTTGATTTTAAACAAACAAAGTCTTGGCTTTCAGAATATGAAACTTTTATTTTCAAACTCACATGATGAATACATTCTTTAAGCTTGTAAAGGGAAGATGACAGGCAATCTGCTCTTCCGCAGTGCCGCCCCCCCTCCCTCCGGCTGACATTATGAATGTAAGCGTAGAGTAATCATAGATAACACGGCAGGGTCCGTTATAGTTTGTTTCATCTGATTTCAATTAAACAAAGTCTTGGCTTTCAGAATATTAAACATGTTTCGGCAAATTCAGATGATAAATTCAACTTTGAAGCTTGTAAAGGCATAATTACAAGCGGAGAACGGAGTAACTTAAAGTAACTAAAAACGCAAAATTACAGAAACACACACACACACGTATACACACACACACACACTCGCGAGCTTCTCCCAGACCAGCAATCCAAACGATAATATCTTCCCTCCGTAGTATTTTGATAATTTGCTCCGCTAATAATCAATCAGATCGATGGATTCCAGAGAAGAGAAAACTTTGAAGGCCTTTTTCTCAAAATGATGACTCTGTGACAGTCATTATATAATGTGACATATTTCGCTTAATATTTGGAGTACAAAACAATCCTGATATCATTAGAAAGCTAGGAATATCCTCTTTCCAGCAGTGTATACAACTCAAAATGTGTCTTCGGGTCAATGCGAGTGATTTCGATAGAGCAGGTCACATATGTGGAAATTATGCAAAATGTTATTGAATATCTTGATAATCTGGAGAATTAAGGAAAAACTGTAAATACACCCTTCCTAACATATTTTCTATATTGCTGTATGTCAACNTGCCCACACATATGCTCCATCAAGGATGGTGCTACAGGCCGCAAGGCATTGCACTTAGAACTACAATAAGCATGTTAATGTTAATCCAACACAGTTCCTGTTTCAAAAAAGGACAAAATAGCGTAATTTAACCCAACCAGAAACTGCGAAAAGGAATTAGACATCAGATTTTTTGCGTGACCAAAGCTTTAATCAGGAAAAATAACTGAACCTTAANCTCCCGGGGTCATATTTCTCCCGCATTTCTCCCGATTTCTGACAAAATCAGATTTACTCAGGACTGTTTCCACTCGGACTTTAATACAGCTACAGTTTTGTTTGGTTTCCATGGTAACACGTCTCTTTAGTAGCGCGCAACTGAAAGTCTGAGAGGGTGAGGAAGATAGTCACAGAAAACAGAACAAGAATCGACAACGCTACCCTCTGCTCACTCCTTTCCTGCCCACACATATGCTCCATCAAGGATGGTGCTACAGGCCGCAAGGCAATTCACTTAGAACTACAATAAGCATGTTAATGTTAATCCAATACAGCTCCGGCGATCCTAGCACCCCCCCCCAACCAGAAACTGCGAAAAGGAATTAGACATCAGATTTTTTGCGTGACCAAAGCTTTAATCAGGAAAAATAACTGAACCTTAAAATTGAGATATTTATTCGAAATTGCTTAATTTTACACATCTTATTTAAAATGTTGCCAAAAATAACCCGTTAGCATCCAACACATCCTGTACAAAATGCTAAATTCAGCGTTTCTCAGCGAATAGTCTCTTTTTGAAACATATTCACACTCGAGAGAGGTTGTGCTGTAAGTAGAGGTTGTAGAAATATAATAATATTTATAGCATGGGGAGCGCCCATTTACTCCAAATATTTCCAACGCTTGTGGGCACTTGTTGGATATATAGATTCCATCTTCTTGTAAAATAAGTTATCCAGGAAACTTAAACATCCATTATTCCCTTTTGTTTTGATATGAGGTATTTTAACCCTATTATATTACTATATATATACTCTGGCATTTCTGAGTTCTCTCTTAGGCCACAGTAATGGGGCTTTCACACCAACGCGGTTCCAGGGCCTAGGAGCTAGAGCCTGAAAAGCACCGGTAAAGTAGGAGCCCTGGTTAACTAGCAGGTTTTTATTATCTAATAATCCAATAAAAGAGGCTTTATAGGGAAGTGTTGTTGTATTATACAACAACACTTCCCTATAAAGCCTCTTTTATTGGATTATTAGATAATAAAAACCTGCTAGTTAACCAGGGCTCCTACTTTACCGGTGCTTTTCAGGNCTGTAGGATTCGTAAACTGGTTAGTATTGTCTCGGCCGGCGATTGGTTAGTCTCGTCTGACCCGAGACCAAAGTCTGTCTCTCCATGACGTCGTGTCCGTCATCTTTTTAATTAAACCCATGTACAGGGTCATCTCTGTGTTTTATGACTATACCTGGACTCTTTCGTCTCATACAGGAGAAATTACACCCGACGGAACAACCACTTTTGTATCCTAATTTCTTTCGGTTAGTCTAAACTGAGAAGAAGATTATATCGTACGTCCGAGTAAATTTTATGTGGAGGGGGTAGACTCATGAGGGGAGTCATAAAGTCACCTTTCGTAGATCCCCTTTAGTGGACGATACTCTCTTCTAATTTAAAATATGTAGCGGGAACCACAGGGAAGAGACAGAACCCACAGCGTCGTAACCAAGGAAGAATGAGCGACACCACAAGTTTTCGTCGCAACCGGTACTATGACGCTTTTCGAAATAAGTCCGTCAAAACAAAGGTGTGTTTTTTTTTTGTTTATTAAAAGGGGTGACAGCGCCGGGGAATATATATTTCACACAGACGGACGGCGGACGGAAGACCCCCCAAACCGAACACATTGCAGGACAGACTCAAGTGACAGATCGGGTGACAGTGACAAGACACACAAATGCCTCCTTCGAGTCCTTTGTTCGAACCGAAAAACCGGGGAGAAGGACGAAGCGAAACTATACTATGTTATGGGAAAAAGGATACGGAGTAAGTTTAACGGTCTTTATATGTCAATAAGACACAGAAATCACGTAAATGGTCAACGAAGATATAGTCTTAAAGACGTCTCCAAAGATAGTATAAGACAAAGAGGATACAACATATATAAAATAAATAAATTGACGAGCACCACTAGTACAGCATCCAACGACACGGTGAGCTAACAGGACACAGATGTCGTAGGATTAATGACCATGGAGCACTGTTGACATACGGATACGGTAGTGTATATCCGTATGTATTTTCGGAACTTTATGTAGACTGTTGCAGCGTAAAACAATAGGTGATTATTTGCGTTACCTGAAGGGTTATATTGTTTTCAAACTAGGATTTTCATGGCCTACTTTGACTGAAGTACTAGTTAGAGGTAGAGTAAATCTATGATACAATAAGTGGAGCCTTAGCTTGTGATAACAAATATCATACGGTATTCATGCCTAAATGTTATGATTATACCGGAATCGGAAACAACATCTTCGGACGATATTACGTAGTCAGTTGAACTGATAGTGGTATAGAACCTGTGGTAGACTTAGGTAGGAGATTATATTCTCGGTTGCGACAGCTGAAGTCGCAAAGCGGCCACAGCAACCGGTACAAAGCGTGAACTTCTGAAGTCGGCTGCCGGTTCTTCGAGCAATGCTTACCGTACGGACACTCACCGTTATCGAGAGACTACTATTTGGATGGCGCGACCGAGAGTCTATGTCAGACGTATCGTAGTATATTATCATGGGATTCCATTACACCATATAGAACAGTAAGTGTATCGACTCGTTATGTTTGGCCTTCCTGTCATACGGACGCACTATTGCTCCTTCTTCTCGTCTTGACGGCACTTATTTGTTTGTTGTGTTATCGCAACGCAAGTAAAAGGGAGATGTCGCTCTTCGAGTACCCCGAAAGAGTGGTTCTGCGACACAGCCTGATCTCAAGCTACTTAGATGAGTGTTACACGAAACGCTTATCACAAAAAAGTGACAGATACCGCACGGTTACGTTGACATGTAACGATCGATCTTTGTAGATTAGTCCGAGCTGAAGATTACCCTCAGCCTATCACGTACAATGTCTTGGAGCGCTAGCCAATAGAAGCGTGAGTGTTACTTAGTGATGTCACAATGTCCCAGAAGCAAACAAAGGACTAAATGGAGGCGTTTCAGGCAGTGCGTGGGAGAGTAACTTCTTCTGGAGGGAACTTTGGGATTTTAACCTTTGCAGACCATTTACATGCACTAATATTTTGCACATTCAAGGGACAATTTTGCACTAATGTACATTCTCAAATATTGAAGTGACTGTTATTTTGTATATATTGATTGTTGTGTTTTTATTTAGGTCTTAAAGGTAGGGTAGGTAAGAATGGAGAAACCAGCTCGAGTGCGCTAGAATTTGAAAGTACGCAGCCGAAAAAAATCTGCCCCTTCCTTCAGACTTCCTCACAGAGCCCCTCCTCCAACACACACAAACGTGCACATGACCAATGAGGGCACGAGATAAGTTTGTGCACAGATGGAAGGCTGACAGGCAGGTAGGCCATCCAGTTACTTTAGCCGGGCCGGCTCAGATGATTGGTCGTGCTTTTTACAGAACTACGGCTTCCACAGATGAAATATTTTATGTATTTATTGTCAAAGCACTTAATATATTCATTGCTATCGGGATGTTAAGAGCATTCCATGGAATATAACAAAAAGTGTTTCTGAAGTGAATTACCTACCCCACCTTTAATGTGTGCACATGTAAAAATGTGTCTTTGATTATGTGTATGTATACATATTTGCACACATATTTTTTATATACATTTCGATCTCTCTGTCTGTATGCACAAACTGGAAGATTGACAATAAAGTTGACTTTGAAATACATATAGGACATACATTTTTTTTTTTTAAATCATCGTAGGGCCTCTTTAACCTGGCTTGGTTGTCTTGTTTTCCAGTTTGTGTGTTGATGCACAGAGAAAGTGAGTTTTTCACAATATGTCCCCTTTGCGATCTGAAAGCTACGAGTGCATGAGTAGTTTTCTATACGTGGCATGTTGTAGCTAGCATGGCGATATCTGGTGTTGGAAGTGTGTGTGTTTACTAACTAATGACTACATTGCATCCATGTAAATAAATATAAAGGTACTGGTAGATAATTTTCAAGCAATAAATGCTCGTACTGCATTTTTGCTTAAAAACAATGACTAAACCTTGCAATCTTTCACAAGGAAGTGTGTTGGTTTATGTCCTAGATTATTTTCAGTCTCAACATTGCATTTATGAAATTTATGAAAACCTCACTTCTCTAAAACAATTTCATTATGTGGAAGTTTCCATCAGTGTTGCATTATGCACATTTGACGATAATGTGAAGGAGTGTTGTGTAAACGGTCTGTTTATAACGGCTTGATTTTTGAAGCACTTTAAATAAACATACCTAAACATACATTACATTGCATGTTACTTGTTAGACACTTTTATCCAAAGCGACTTCTATACTCAAGACAATCCCCACTGCGCCACACGCCTCCCGTTTACAAGAGGAGATGATTTTATTGTGCCTGGCAGGATAACAGCTGTCTTCAGAGACTTGATGATGAACAGCAGGTGCAGAGCTTTGTGTGTTTGCTGTGTTGTTTATCAGTGTCACATCAACATGGATGGGCATCTGTCGGCTCTAAACACAGACAACATGTACTATTTCATTATGATCTTAAATATTTCCTTTTTTTCGAAAAACTACAGCATTAGCTTGTACAATATGTAGTCACTAATACAACAACACTTCCCTATAAAGCCTCTTTTATTGGATTATTAGATAATAAAAACCTGCTAGTTAACCAGGGCTCCTACTTTACCGGTGCTTTTCAGGCTCTAGCTTAGTAGGGATGTAACGATACCAAAAACTCACGGTACGATAATATCGCGATAAAAAGTCCACGGTACGATATTAATCGCGATATCTAAAAATAACACACTTGTCTATGTCTAGGTATGTACATGTAGTCCTGTAAATACGATGTGTTATCTGTTGTTTTATGTTCATGTTGTAACCATGTTGGACAGGTCTCCCTTGAAAAAGAGATCGATGATCTCAATGGGACCATCTGGTTAAATAAAGGTTTAAAAAAAAAAATCGCGGTAGATTTTGTCAGTCTCACGACGGTATTGAGAGATCTATTTACCGCGATATCGCGATATTCGATCTA
>NW_011369951.1:966344-981749 GCF_000735185.1 Notothenia coriiceps
GGGGGGGAGCCAGGAGAGGAGGTGGGGGGTGCTGATGAGGGTGTCAGATTGCTGTAAATGTTGCTGATTTTGGTTTGGAAAAACGAAAGGAAGGAGTTGCACTGTTCGGTGGTGAAGGACGAGGTGGCGTTGTCACAGGGTTTGAGAAGTTTGTTGATGGTGGAGAAGAGACGCTTGGGATTGCTGGAGACCGGGCTGCTTTGAGTGCATTACTGTACTGCTGGAGATAGTCTTTGTAGATTTGAAGATGGACTGTTAGTGTGGTTTTCTTTTGTTGGCGTTCAAGTTGACGTTTCCTTGATTTCATTTGGCGGAGTTCGGGGGTATACCAGGGGGCGGAGTGTATGAAAGAGACATTTTTTGTTTTTGTGGGGGCCAGTTCATTGAGACAGAAGGAGAGGGTGCTGTTATAATAGTCCACAAGTTCAGATGGGTTTTCAGAAAGTGGGATATAGATTTACACACAATCCACAAGGATAGTAATGCTAGGCCACACACACACACACACACACACACACACACACACACACACACACACACACACTTTAATCATTGTCCCTTTGTTTTTGGACTCTTAATTGACCTCTTATCAAAACAATTCTTGTCCTTTTTCTTGAACGTTTCTCCCCTTACTGTCTTCCTTTTTTCTCATTATATCTTCTATGCTTGTTTTTTTATTCAATGTTTCCTTCCTTGACAATTCCTTGACAAGAGAAGTTTTCACATTCCCTGTGATTAATGTCAACTTAAAACTTTATCTATAGAGGACAAGTCATCCTCAGGAAAAAGCTAATATTTCCCTTGGAAAGACAAGGCGACATCACTCTGAATTCAGTCAGAATATAAACCTGCTGCAACTCTTCCTCTTGGCTCTTCCTCCCAACGTTATTTATTCAGGCACATTAACTGGACCATTTCCACACCAGAGACTGTACAGCAGAAATATATAGTTTTAAGAGAAAAGCATTAACTGTCTTTCTGGCCACCCCCCAACCGCTTTAAGAGAATAAAAACCTGGCGAAGCGTTCAACTAGGAAGCAAGAAATCAGTAGAAACGATCGCAGTTTAAACAAGAAACTCAATATGAAAATAGGAGAGAAGTGCACAATGATTCTTTATTGCTGTCTGACACACAAACACAGCGCTGTGGATGCTTGATGTGTCTTGGCGGGGGCTTTGGATGTGTTGGCTGGCTGGGCGACTGACCGCTGTAGAGCTGAGGGTGTCCGTGTGGTCGGATACAAACCGCTCTGCCTCCAGGCGGCTCCTCAGACCTGTGGTGCTCGGCTGGATGATGGATAGGGCAATGCCCCCTCCCCCCCCCCTGCGGTCAGCGCAAATGAAAACCAGGCGCGATGAGGCAGCTGCTTTCTCTTCTTCAATATCTTACTGCGAATCTACGTCGTGTTGCGCTGCCATCAGGGGGCTAATGAACCCTAGTGGGAGCTTCAGGGTCAGAGGGGTTACTTAAAAAATGTTTACCGTTTACAGTTCACTAGTTCCATAAAACAATTGAAAAGTAATGACATCTGATTACTTTCAGTTACTTTCGGATTAACTGTGACCTAAGATTTTCATTGCCATAACTACACTGTAGCTATGTACAAATGACAATAAAAGACTTGAATCTTGAAACTAGTTATCAAATGAAATACAAAGTGTTTCAAAGTGATGTCACTATGTTAACGAAGTAAACAATGGAGTTTAATGGAGACTTTTCAAGCATGATATCACCTCTTTAAGGTTTATATGTGTATGTGTTTGGATGAGAAACCGGTTTTGCTCCATAGCTTTAAAAAGAGCGCATGATTAAAAAAAATATTTGGCAATTTGATTGCATCCTTCCCACAAAATATTGTTTTGTATGGCTTATAGGTTAATGCTAGTCCTGCTCTACATATGAATGAACTTCCCGTCTTACTGAGAGGCTGATCTGAGTGACTATCTGTCTACTATGAAAGATCGTATTCAGTGAAAGTCAAAGTGGAGAATGAGGGCAGGTATACTATACAACACTTGTGAAAGAAGAGAAGCAATAAAACAGGATCTTTGCCTCTGCTTTGTATCATTTTCTTTGGCTCTATATATCTTTTGATATGCTTGGTGAACCTCTGCTTTAGTTATATAATAAAACGTTAAACTTATATGTGATGGTTACACACATTTCCTAAGGGAATAATGTTATCAAAACCACGGCCTGGCTTGACATTGACAGATGTGCATTGAGCCATGAATTCAAGCCAAACCTTCCATAAACGTTCCAGACTGTTATGCGATACACATCTCTCCTTTTATTATTCACACTTATCATTGCACTCGTGTTATCTGCAGCCATGTGTGCTGCATGTAATGAACCCTTGAGAGTGAGGAGTATTCCCTTGCTCCAGTATAAACACAGACAGGAGTGATACCGCTCTGAGTGTTTGACTCGTAGCAGGCTCCTCCTCTGTGTATTTTTATAAAGCGATAAAGGACACCATGCAGAGAAAGCGCACAAGTCAGTCATTATTCCTGGACTGCCCTCGATTTGGCCACGTTCCCTTAGAAAACTCAGGCTTTGTTCCCTTCTTATCTCGCTCCATCTCCTCAGTCTATCGCTCTCCTGGTATGCGGTGTCATTACTACGGTGTTCAATGGTCCTTGTTGCAGCTCAACTCTGTTCTCTTTGTGAAAGACCCCACACACATCCTTTAGCATGCCACCACAGAACATTTTTAAAAGCCTCTCATCACTACAACACAAGTGTTTAGGTTAATCAACCTCAAGGTGTACATGAACATACTGTAGGGCTGCTCGATTATGGCAAAAATCGTAATCTCGATTATTTGGGTCATTAATTGATATCACAATTATTAAAAACGAATATCCATTTACTTTTTAACAGTTGATTACCTTGAACTTTAAGTATAATTCAACTGAAAAACCAATAAAAAAAGTAATTTAAAAAAAATAAAATAAAAGAATAATCGTTTTATTTCAATTATGTTGTTTTCATAATCATTGCAAGCCAAAATCGTAATTGCGATTAAAATACGATTTATTGAGCAGCACTACATGAACATGGAACTAATTACCTCCAGAAGGGAAAAGGAAGAAAGTCCACTCTTTATTAACATAAACACCTTTTTGGCAACAGTTAGGACTATTTTTAACCTGAATAACAGTTGCAAATCACAGCAGTGAATCGACATCGTTAGTATCTTGATGTTAAATGTGAAAAATGAAGACATCTGTATTTGGCAGAAGGTTGATTTCTATAGATACTAAAAGATAAAGGCTGGGTCCCTATTTTTGTATGTCAATGTTTTTTGTTGATACCCGTTTTAATTATTGAGGTGTTCCCCAGGGGTCCATACCTGGCCCACCGTTGTTTACATTTTGCATATTTTTGTCAGTCAGTTTATACCTAACCCTAACCATGATGTCCTCTTCTATGGAAATGTACATCATTTCATTTTGACTGAATGTCAGGATTCCCCTGACTTGATTGGACGTTTTTTTAGATCACCTGATGTACGTTTTGATGCATTTTACCTCGTGCACAATCAGGGTGTGACAAGATTCTTTCTACAGGTCTTAAAAAGAAGTGAAGAACTAGACATTCAGGACATTTTGATCCTCTCTTGACCAAATACAAACCTAATTTCAGCCAGAAAACGTGTTAGGTCCTTTTACATTGCTGTCTTTACTTATCCATTTGAAGATGCATGCTTAAAACCATGCTGAAGTTGAAAGATTAAAAATCACCTTTCTACTATGCATCAGAACAGATTTGTAGTACTATTTATGCAAGATGTATTTTTCTTGCCTAGCGCCTGCAGGCCTTTTCTTCATTAATGTATTTTTTTTTATCTATGCATTTCTATATTATTGAAGAGGCATTTCATTTTAATTGAAGGTGCATTTTATAATCAGTATGGCCACATTTGTGCTATTCAGACACTTCTTTGGAATCAGCACCGCCACAAACATCTTTTAAATTGTTTCTTGAAAAACTCTTGAATAATCTTAGATGAATATTGAAATATGTTTTATCTGTTTCTGTCCCTCAACTGTGTCTTTTATTGGTAACTTTGTCTGGTAAACTATGTTATAAATCATCAGGGACAGGGAGAAAGCCCCCTTTCAGGATTTTAAAGGGTTTTTGGATTTCAGCCCTGTTTATTTTTCATTTGTCGCTTACATTTTTCGTCAAGTGAAAAACTGAAGACATGATAACTGTGTATTCATCGCTTGCTCCATATGTATGTTTGTTATAAATGGTGTTGTTCAAAAGTGTACCTTTGTGTGTCTTCCTACAGGTGGCCTACCTGGGTAAGGTGACTATCTCTGGGACTCAGTTCCTGTCCGGCTGCACAGAGTCCGCGGTGGTGGGTCTGGTGGAGCAGCACGGCCAGCAGCAGTGTAACTCTCTGCTGGAGATCCGGCCCTTCCAGGTGCGTCTCCACCACCTGGACGGGCACGGCGAGGCCTCGGTAACCATGGACACCTACCAGGTGGCGCGGATCGCCTACTGCACGGCGGACCACAGCGTCAGACCCAACGTGTTCGCCTGGATCTACCGGGAGATAAACGACGACCTCACCTTCCAGATGGACTGCCACGCCGTGCAGTGCGAGAGCAAGCTGGAGGCCAAGAAGCTGGCGCACTCGATGATGGAGGCTTTCCGCAAGACTTTCCACAGCATGCGCAGCGACGGACGCATCCACAAGAGCGGCTCGTCGGACGACTTCGCCGACGACTCGTCCTCCCCTGAGGACTCGACCCCGGACGACGGTTGATCTCAAACGCGCCTGATTTCCTGAGGCCCATCCTAACAGAGTGGAAGGATGGACAGATTACCTTCTCTCTCATCTCCCCCCTACTTTTTCTTTCTGTTATCAATTTGGAACAATATCAACCGACCTTGTGAACCAACACGCCCAGGATAGTTAAGTTTGGCAAGGGAAGGTAGAGTTACAAGGAGTTACAAAAGACCTACATTTACACACAGGGATAGCAAAGTGCTGCCACTTTGAGTAAACGGTCCTCGAAGACCTAACGGGGGGCTTCAAGGACCTCTGCAAACGCCCTCAAGAGATTCACTCGACGTTTCCATCTACATCTTCAAACCACTGTTACTCTTGCACTCAGCAGAGACTCTGTGTGTGGTTCTTAAGCTTTTTCCCCCAGGAAACAACAACACACTTTTATTCCCTGTTCTTCTGACCCCAGATCTATTGCTACTCTTGCCATGTAGGGACCTCCACAGAAATAGGTGTGTTACCTATTTCGAGGTCCCAACCCAGAGTTTATGAGACTATTGGAGCACATAAATTCTTTAAATGTTGAATCTCTGTTACAATGCCTTCGACCTTGGTAAAAGCAAATGAGGATGTGAAAGAAAAGAAAAGCCTTTAAGCACTATAACTATCATGGTACCATACCCAACATTTCTTAATTTTAACACGATGGAGACACAGCTTCTACCGCTGTGTCATTTTAAAGGTACTTATAGATCCAGCACCTTTTTTAGAAAATAGGTGCTAGAGACTGTATATTTTATATTTGAGAAGTCCTCACAGGCCTGACCGCGACTCCCTAATCAGTTCCTTTTTTGAGTATACCAAAATTCAGGCTGGATTTCTCCTCTCAGATTATGTGCCTCACTTTCCTCTCACATTAGTTTGGTCTCTTACCCAGGTCCTTGTGTGTATGTGTGCGTGCCAAACAATTTGTCCGTGTGTAATTGCTTCTGTACTTAGTGTATATGAATGTACATGTGAGTGCTTGCATCTCTGTGTCTGAAAGATAGGGGGAGGATACGAATAATTACCTGGAAGACTTCTCAAGCATCCGTTTTTGATGCGTTTAAAAAAAAATCAAGACATGGTACTGTGACCATTTGCCAAGTTTTCTTACTTTTATCTCGTATGAAATGAGTCTGAATGTGCAAGTCGCTAAAAACACAGCCGTCCAACGTAACGACTGATGGCCTCTGCTGAATGTACGATGAGTCCAACGTGCTGTGAGCGCCTCCCGCCATCGCTTCAGTGTCCCGCAATGTCCTCATGCTATCACAGAAACGCTGTACGGGGCAGTGGGTGACCAGGGTCCCTCTGCTGCCCTGCAACGATACACCAATGTGGGGCAAAAACTCATCAGAACCCCTTCCTCTTCTTTTCTAACGGGACTGTATTGGACGCTATCGGTGGAAAAAGCCTTCGGTCAAACTGACTCAGAAAGATCAGGTGGCTCTGGTCAACACACACACATAAATATACACACCTACATACGATTATACACACACATTGTAATTGAGTCTTGCTCAATAAGCTTATGTAAATACACATTTATCACTTTCCAAATATTACAGCATAAATGTTGATAGCTATTTTAAATAATAAAAAAAAATGTTGAGAACCATCATACGATACAGAAACAGTGTTATAAAACCTACTGTGAATAATAAGTGGAGAGCCTGATCGCGGTGGCTGTGCGCGTGTGTGTAAGTGTGTGAAGGTGAGGGGTGTGTATGGACAGGCCAGAGGGGGGGCGAATGTTTATAAGGCTGTAGATTACTGTGTCATGTCTGTCTGAGAGCTCAGACGCGCTTTACATGTTTGAAAAATGTTACCTTAAGTGTTTTATATACAGTGTTTGCAAAGATCAAGAAACAATTGCATATAAAGTATTTACCAAGAACCAAGCGCACGATGGTGTGGTGTTTTCTCTCATGGGTTACTCTCTACTAAAATAAGTTTTTATCCTTTAAAGTCTCCCCTGATTTGAATCCCCTGCTGTGGCTTCATGTGGGAGGGTAAACACAAAGCATGTTCAGCTGCAGGGTGACCAGATGATTCCCTGACAGGCTGCCAGGACAGATGTAAAGCAGTACCACGCTAACACATGTTGCAGCAAACTGGAACACGAAACTATTCAAGGTATGAAATCTGTACTGGGATGTCTTGTGTGCTTTAACAGGGGCCACATGATGCTAATTTTCAGTTTTCTATCAGTATTTAGTGTCTCCACTGCGACGTTTCAATGCTTTAATGTTCAAAAAACTCTTTATTTCTCTCATGCTGCAGCACCTCTTTTCACCCTCTGTCTGAAACCAGAGCCTGCTCTGATCACAATGTGTTGGAGCACTAGCCAATAGAAGTGCAAGTGTTAGATAGTGATGTCACTATGTTCAGGAAGTAAACAAAGGAGTCCAATTGAGGTGTTTCATGCAGGGGAGCGGGCACTTCAGGATAATAGCCTTTGCAGACCATTCACAAAAACCTAAATAACCAGGAAAAGGAAAACCCAAAAAGTTTAACAAGGCCTCTTTAAGGATTGTTTAGATGCAAAGACGCGATATTCTATCAAAAGGGCTTCTCATTCTTTCTCATGTAGGTGGGGTTGAGTTTTTCAAATTCACTCCTCTGCTTTGGTGGTCACAATTTCCCTGAACAAAGTCATAAACATAACTTTATAAGATTTCCAAGCACATTTCACGTTATGAGTGTGACAGTGCCTCCGTCCGTCATCTGAAGGAGGTTTGAGCCTCCCATTCTTCACATTCCTCCGTCCTCTCAGATCTCTTCTTTTATTGCGTTGTTGTTCTCCGGCCTCCCCTCTGCCAGCCCTCAGCTCTTCAAAGTGCCCACATCAAAAACAAGATAACTGGCTGCTCTCTGCTTCTGTGGCTGGCGATCATTTTGAAGCTTAAGAGCTGCTACGAATTGGGAGGCAAAATGGATGCTGTGAAGAATGTTAATGTGCATTGAATGAAAACACTGCCTCCCTCTGGCAAGACGGTTCTCTTGCTTTGAAGATTTAAAAAAGGGCCTTTTCATGTGCATTACACATAACCTTGTGTATGGCAGGAGGGAACATTTTGTGTTGGTACATCATTTGACTGCTGTGGGTTGAAAATAGTTAAAACGGGCTAAATTGTGCACATGCATAAGGCAGATTTGTCTTAATTATTTGCATTAGCTACATTTTGAAATAGAAATCTTTTATTCGTTCCACATTGGAGACTTGTACAGCATTACAACATCAAAGGTTTAGTGCAAAAAAGAGGCAAAAAGTACACATCCAAATAAAATACCCCAAAAAAGGGAGGTTAAAAAGAAGTAAAGTAAACATTAGGTATGCAAGTATTGACGAAGCAGCCAGTAATATATGTATATATTGGAAAATTAAAGTGTAAATAGCGTATGGAGTTTTTTGCAAAGAAGTGTTTTATTTATTCAGCTATTTTAAAAAGATGTAATCTGACCACTCTTGTCTGCTCTGTAAGTTTTCTAACTCTGTTTGAACACCGCCTCCTGCCTCTCTCTTCCAGCTCACTGTACACAAGCCTCCCTGTTTAGATGCCTCTTTGTCTCTGATCTGTGTTGAGCCCACACTCTCCGACCGCTCTCCACTGAGCTCTTGTGTTTGACCCACTTCCATCCGCAGCAGAGGGGCCCGGTGGGGGCCGCAGAAAGAGGGCCACCCTGCAGCCTGCGTCTCTGCTCCGCTGTGGCGTCAGTCAGCTCACAATGCCGCTCTGTTAGCGCTCCAGCTGGCCGCTCCTCCTCCTCCTTCACAGCCCCAGAACCTCCTGTCTCTCCGACCCGCCGAGGGGCCAGCAGCCTGAGGTCCGGCCGGAGGAGCGGTGCCAGCGCTGGCTTCTGATCAGACTGCTGTTATTCGCGCTCTATCTCCGCCTTACTCTCTGTTTCTCTCTGCTACGCTCCCAAGCAGGGGGCCCGGGCCTCTTGGAGAGAGTACTGTAAACATGTGTGTGTAACATATGTGTGAAATGGACCCGTACACATTCTTTCTGCCTCTGGCCTGACTTGTGAAGCAAGCCTTAACATGGGGAAACAATCCTTACCGGTTCAAATTATTAAAAAAGCATTTGTGGAGAGTGTAAGCGCAGGTTTTTAGCGGTGTTGGAAGATCTCAGATTCTTCACTTAAAGAGGCCCTATTATGCTTTTTGGGTTTTCCCTTTCCTATAGTGTGTTATAGGTTTGTGTGCATGTAAATGGTCTGCAAAGGCTCAAATCCTTGTGCTTCCTCCAGAGGGAGTTTCTCTCCCATACACTCCCCCCTGCCTGAAACGCCTCCGTTGTTTACTTCCGTAATATAGTGACATCACTATGTAACACTCGCTTTTATTGGCTAACGCTCCAACACATTGTACGCAATAGGCTAAGGGGCGGGACATCTCTAAGCAGTTGACCAATCACATCAGAGCCAGCCAGCTAGCCAATCAGAGCAGACTAGGCTCTGGTTTCAGACAGAGGGTGAAAAGAGGTGCTGCAGCACAGCCAGTATGAGAGAAATAAAGAGCTTTTTGAACATTAAAGCATGGAGACATGTCCCAGTAGAACATTAGCATGATTCTGTTTTTATTACTTTTTGTTTTTAAGTAAAAGTACGAAAACTATGGTCTTCAAATACTCTGTTTGAGTAGGCCTACAAGTTGAGTTGAAATGGTTACATAAGGTACAAAGTATTTTTAACAAAATGTACTTTATTGAAAAGTGTTAAAAAACGTAGTGGAGTAAATAGTAAAATATTTGCCTCCAAAATGTTGTGGAGTAGAAGTATAAAATACAACTACTCACGCCAAGTAAAAGTATGTCAAAATAGTACTTTAGTAAATGTACTTAGTTACATTGAACCACTGGTTTTCAGTCAGGCAGATATGCAGTACTCTAAGAAGAAACCAAACAACGTGTAGTTAGTTTTTTATAGTTTTTTATATACAGAAGATTTAACCACTCCTAATTCGGTACTGAGATTATGCAGTATGCAATTTTGCAGACAATAGACATATTTTTAGTCTTTCCTATTTTAAGTTTCAATGAGTTTTGCACTTTTATTTTCATTCTGTTTTTGCCATCATGATGTTGTGAAACTTTTATATAACCTCCATTACTAAACCAAACTCAGAGTAAACATTTCTTGATGATGATTGAGGTCAAAATCGCATTGTTAAAAGAAGAAAAAGCCAAATTGTGAAATCATGTGGGTGATGTTTTATGGTTTGCTATACATTTCACAATACTTGTTTCTGGAAATTGCTGCTTAAGGGGCAAATTCCAATACTTGCTCCCTTTAAATCGAAGAAAATATAAATGTTTCTATTGTCATTCAATTTTATGTTGATTGTCTGTAGAAATATTTCTCAATCTTCTCTATTTTTCCTGTTCAAAGTTATGGAAAACTGTGGAGAATTTGGACCGTTATTAGGAGAGACAGACATCTAAGTAAATAATTACCATAGTATGAAAAGAACACGACTTTAATATCTGAAACACTGAAGCTAATGTGTCTTCCAGGCCTGACGATGGATGATTTGAGGACATCCTCAGTTAAATACTTCTGTCAGAAATACAAACTATTTCCTCTGATCCATCCAGATCCCCTAAAGCCTTCATATGATTTAGGATTCCTGTCATAATGAAATGTGTGCTGGAATGAATTTGAGAGGAGGGGGTCAAAACTTAAGACTCCAGACTCTGTTAACCAAAGCCCGGAGGATTCAGTGCACATCACTATTGTAATACAATTACAGTCAGATGAGATGAAGAGTCCCCTGGGCACAGGAAACGTCTGGCCTAAGATCCAGGAAGCTTTGTCAGGAGCAAAGGATCAGAGTCCGCCTGCAGCTCAGTCTGTGAAGAAAGAGTGTAACACAAGAAAACATCGCCGGGGATGTAAACATAACACTTTATATCAGTTTCATGTCAGTTGTCAGAAAGAACATGGCCTCTTTTGAAATATAAGATTTGCTTACTTTACCCTTAATCCGCTACATGATAACTTGTTTGTATGTAAATGGTCTGCAAAGGCTAAAATCCCGAAGTTACCTCTAGCGGGAGTTTCTTCTGACACATTGTACGTGATAGGCTAAGGGGCGGGACATCTCTAAGCGGTTGGCTAATCACAACAAAGCTGACCAGCTAACCAATCAGAGCAGACTGGGCTCTGGTTTCAGACAGAGGGTAAAAAAGAGGTGCTGCAGCACAGGCAGTATGAGAAAAATAAAGAGCTTTTTGAACATTAAAGCATGGAGACATGTCCCAGTAGAGATACTAAATACAAATATGAAACTAAAAACAAGCATATTATGTTCTTAATAGTTAGGCCTTTTAGGAAATAGACTTCCTTCACTCTAAGTTTTTGCACGTATGTTTTCATGGTAGTTTTCCCTTTCTATCACTTTGAGCTATACATGTACAATCAACCATTAATTGCAAGTAATTAAGATTAGATTAGATTCACTTTATTGACCCCAGTTTGGGATTTGTCACCGCAGCATGTAAACAACGCAATGTACGTAAGATTAAAAAATGAAATAATTAGAAATTGTTTGATTCTAAAAAAGGGAGTAGCGGTAAATAAGCTTTAAGGAGGCAAGGGGGGCAACAGAGGAAAGTAAAAACGATAACATGCGGAGAAAGAAAAAACAAAGATTACGTGACAGGAGTGAGGACACGGCTCATCTGGACGGGCATGTTGCACCCAGATGTTGAGGGAAGAGTTGGGTAATCCAGCTTTGTCACATCCTGCTGGCCCCGCCAAAGTAAGAGCTCCGAAAATAAACAAATTGAGTCATCGGTTGAGAGTGAGGTCACAGACACAAATAGATGGACGCGTGAAAAAAAAGATAACTTTTTTTTCTCTTCTAAATAATCTGATGTGACTAGACTTCCTGCAGCTGGTGGTACCTTCAGTGTCCACTAGGTGTCAGCATAGCTCCACATTTAAGAGCAGATTGAACTGCACGCATGTTTGAAGAGGGACTGACTTCATTGAGACCGTTACGCAATGATGGAATTAAGTAAGTGCCAATCATAAAACTTCTTCAAGATACTAGCATTTGCAGATGTTAATAACTGTTGGGTGTATTATAGTGGGTAACTTTGACGAAAGATCTGCGTTTATATTAATAAAAGTGTAAAACAGAGTGGGACATTTGATTAAAATGGTAAATTTCTCTGTTATCCACCTTACTTTTTTTTTTAACAATGTGTAGTTTTCCCTTTCTACCACTCTGAGCTATACATTTACAATTAACCGTAGATTGCAATCTAAAATAAGATTAGATTAGATTGACTTTATAGACCCCAATTTGGGATTTGTCACCGCAGCATGTAAACAAGGCAATGCACGTATGTATGAATTAGAAATGAAATAATTAGAAGGTAGCTGTAAATACGTTTTTAGGATGCAAGGGGGGCAACAGAGGAAAGTAGAACAAAGAAAGCATTGCAGTCATTTGAACATTATGGGGTCTGTGAGATTGTCCCCTCTGTGCTCGGCTGCTATTGGCCTTTCTTTTTGGAAATGCCAGGACTTCTGGATGGATGCCCTTTCACTTTAGTTTCCCTTGTCAAAGCCTGGGAGAGGAACACACCGATGAGATCACTGAGCAGTGAACATATCATGGTGACGCATCACGAAAACCACGGATAATCCGGTTTTTAATCCAAAAACATCAACATCAGAATCAGGTTTATTGCCAGTGGGCTTAATATAAAAGGCATTGGCTGCATGGTGCATATACAAACACTGTAACCAATACCTTGGTTGCTGATTGGCTAATGGTTACACAAGCCAAAAAACATTATGACATCATAAAGTGGCCAAAATCTGATCAGCTCATTTTCAGACAGGTTTTTATAGAAATGGATCAGGACAAAAAGAGAGAGAATCTTTTTTCCTGAAACTTTCAGATCTCTTTTACACAGAGGGGACACATGTGATGTAGAAGAGACAGAAAAGAGGACACATGTGATGTAGAAAAGAAGAACATGAAGAATAGGGGCAGCATGTTGATGTAGAAGAGACATGAAGAAGAGGGACACATGTGCATGTAGAAGAGACATGAGAAAAGGGAACCACATGTTGATGTAGAGAGACAGGAAGAAGAGGGGACACATTAGATGTAGAGAGACATGAAGATAAAGGGGTACATGTGATGTAGAAGGACAGAAGAAGAGACACATGTTGATGTAGAAGGAGACATGAAGAAGGAGGGGAACGTGTTGAGTAGAAGAGACGATGGAAGAAGAGGAAACATTTGATATAGAAGAGACATGAGAAGAGGGGGCACAGTTGATTAGAAGAGACATGAAGAGAGGACCACATGGTGATTAGAGAGAGACATGAAGAAGAGGGACACATGTTGATGTAGAAAGACTGAAGAGAAGAGGGGACCACATGTTGAGTAAAGGACATGAGAAGAGGGACACAGTTGACTGTGAAGGACATCAAGAGAGTGGACACATGTGATGTAGAGGGACTATGAAGAGAGGGGAGCACATGTTGATTTGAAGGCGACAGTGATGAAGGAGGGAGAGCGATGGGATGAGAAGGAGACATCCCAGAAGAGTGGGGACACATGGTTGATGTAGAAGAGACATGAAGAAGAGGGGTACACATTCTGATGTGATAGAGCATGATGAAGAGGGAAGGCTGACAGTGAGGTAGGAAGAGACATGGAGAAGAATGGACACATGTGGATGGAGAAGTGGATTTTCCAATAGTGACCGTTTAATTAAAGTCGTGTTGTCCGGTTCATCTAAGACTGCAAGGCTGGGATTGAATGTTAGCTTGTTTCGATCCCCTGTGTTTCACCTCGTATACCAAGGACAACAGTGGAGTCACAATGTTTTATTGTGCCTTGTGGGCGCTAGACAGACGGAGCGCGGGGCCGGTTATTGAGGAAGTAATACCCGAAATACACTCTCCAGTAGTGAATAAACCCCTTAGATTGTGATCAAGAGCAAGATCCGAACTGAGCTCAGCGTTAAACTGAAGGGATTTTATAGCCAGACATTCTCCTCCGCTCTGTAAAAGTGGACTACCGGGTGCGGGGTGCTTGGTTTCAGTCTTTAATCCCCATGAAACTCTGTCAGGTGAGAGGAGAGTAGCGGATAGTAAGGATGATAAGAATGGTCGTGGGAGGCGTGTACAAAGCCTCTGAGCAGCAGTACGGTCTCACAGCACGGTTGTTTCAGATTCATGGTGTGTGGGGGTGGGTGGTGGTGTGTGGGTGTGGTGTGTGGGGTGTCTGTGTTAGGATAGTAAGTGATTCTGCGTTGGTATTGGTGATAGGGGAGTCCAGGTATATAAGGTGCATACGAGCACGATATCAAGCACAGCTGAGAAAGCGGCCAGTGATGGTGTACATTTCAAGAGCAGGCTCAAGAGCGCAGAATGGCCAGTTATTTGACTATGAGATTAGTTGTGCTTCAAAACGTAATGGGGTAGTATTACGAATGACTAGAAAAAATTTAATTTGCATGTTAAGGTATGGATGGCAACTAAGAGTCAGCCAGCGTGTTGACAATATCTTTTCATGCAGGGTAAAAATATAATACTGCGTTTTCCTTTTTCATATCATCAATGGGGGTTTGAAGCGTTTTGATGTGTTTGTGCGTGCTCCAACATCAAAAATAGAATTCATATGTATGTAACTTTGCAAATGTCCATCTGCTCCTGCGTTGCATAATAAGTGATACAGCGAGATTAGGACACATGGTAAACAAAATTTTGAGCTGGTTGAGCAAAGTTACTTGGGACTTTTCGGCACTTCAGAGTTAAAAGACAAAAATCACCGTAGACCTAATCTCCTGTATCACACATAAGGATGGGGAAATAAGATTATAGTACAGTCAGACAACTTGACGATACTTAAACACTACCATTGGATGGTTATGCGATTAGGGCTTTTTTACGCTGACTACAATTACTTGTGAAATAGCTTGATTAAATTTATCATGAATGGATGGGTTTCTGGTATACTTTCGTATAGGCTGAAGTGTTCGAAGGGTGTTTTTGTCATACGAACAGTTAACACGAGGTAGTGTAGCGAGGGAAGGAGATCTAGGTCACGCTTCTCCATAGCGAGTCTATAGACGATAGTAACAGCACGATAACAGAAAAAATATAGCTGCAACGGAATGAAATACAAAGGAGAAACAAAATAGTCGGGGAAATTACGTCAAATAGCAGGCTTATGCAAGTTATGTGGGGAATGGTGAAAATTAGATAAGTATGAAAGAGTCTATGGCTACTAGGCAGATCATGAACGTTATTTCAGCGAGTTCAGGTTTTTAACAGAGTCGTATTGCTTCTGATGAAACTGTCCCGGAATCTGGTGGTCTTTGTCCAGATCTGCGGTAACGCCTGTCTCAAGGGTCACCCAGGAGCGTGAACTGTGGCCTACTCCCCAAGCTCGAAGTCCACACTCCAATCTTTAGTCTGGTCGGGCGGGACATTGAAACCAGGGCAGACCCTATAACGGCTCACGAGTCCAACAGCCCCATATGCTGACTGAGAGGCACATGCCGTAATAGAACATAACTGAAAAGATAGTTAGATAAAGACTGACCTTGGTCAAGACGCTCTCTATATCGATAATTTC
>NW_011369951.1:981794-988295 GCF_000735185.1 Notothenia coriiceps
CAATCATTAAGAAGTTAGCGAGCTTCACCTCGGTATCTCTACTCAAAAGTCAGACTTCTTCTTACACATTCGAAAGGACGACAGGACTAAAGTTACCCCTTCGAGTAAGGGTGGTAAAACCTCGGTCCTATCGTATCGTTGGGTGCACAAAAAACGACTTACCCTTGAAACCCAGGGGGAGCGTCACGCCCACGTCGCTCGGCAAACCGACTTACGTCTCGCCTCTCACGTGCACGACCCCACATGCCAAATTGTGTACAGGACCTTACATCCTTCCCCGGTCTAGGTAATCGTCGTACCATGCGTTCATGGTCACAGAACTTCACCTAAAGAAATTTCGTGCTCGGACTTTCTTGGTAACCTCTTATAGAACAAAATTCAATGTATTGTCCCGTTGGTAATCCTGAATCTGTATACGCTATCGTCCAAGCAACATATAGTTAATAGACAATTAGAAAGTACGTATTTTACCCTCCTTTGTGACAAAAGTCTAGTTGACCGTCTAAAACCTCTTCGCGCTGAACACGAGTTAATAATCTCCTACGTTACTACTTGGTCCGCCCGTTTGACATATCATTATTTTACAGATTGTGGCGATCTATGGTTTGAATACCACGTTTTTACTGTAAAGCACAGCAACCCGAAATTTATCTTAAGGAGGGAAACTATATAGTAGTTTCACTTATACAAACCCATATTTTAATATTATGATTGTAATTGCTGTAGTACAACCTGAAATACTGAAAAAAATTATGATAAAAGACCTATAACTTTTATGTGGTTTTGATAATTGATTGTCCGTCTAATTCCAAGGTATGTTATCCGGACCAGAGTCGGGGATCTACGTTATATTCGTACAGACTAGTACTTTTACTAGTCTGAAATTCCAAATTCTAGGAGGATCAGTACAGTACCGTCTTTTAACGAAAGTTATAGAGTTTATCGTCTAAGATTAGTTACAGATTTGCATCAAGAAAACACGTTTTGTACTACAAAGGGTAGGGTCATTTTATACCTCTAAAGGGTTGAAAATTATAGTATTTCACTTATAAAAAAAACCCTTTATTTTGACTATTTTGATTGTTGATTATCTGTAATAAAAACTGAATACTGAAAAGCATGAAAATGATAAATGTATCGTGTTTTTGATACTTATTTTTGTCTCTTAATTTATTGCCATAGTGCGTTTAACGCCAACGTCCGGTATCTCTACATCGAAACTTCGTATAGACTAGTTATTTTATTACTAGTCTTGAAAATACAAACTCAAGGAGGTCAGTAGTCAGTATCCGCGCTAGTGGACAAAATGTCAGAGTTTATAGCCGTCTAAACTTTACCAGATTTTTCATAGAAAACACGTTTTGTCCCTATATACTAATAAAGGGCTGGCTTATGTAAAGCCAGTTGAGTAGCACTTGAAATGTTTCGCTCTATGAAACCTGATGTACTTACTGTATATGATTCTGTTTTCTTCAAGGTTGTATTTTGTTTGTCGAACGCACGTATTGTAAGTCGCTTTGGATAAAAGCGTCAGCTAAATGTAATGTAATGGTAAAGAAGGATCACACTGGAGAGATTTCATTATCCTGCTAACACTTGAGGGAGAAGCATGTCCTGACGTAGTTTTCCCGGCTCAGATTCAACAGTTGATGCAGTGAAACGTCTCCAAGTTCATCATGTCTTTATGTGTTGGGGACTGAGTGCCTCTTGGGACACACTACAGTTAGTAATAAGAGGATGAGTGTTGGCACGCAGCCCACCTGACACTTTACTGAGCCTCAGCGTCCGGCAAAGTCACCACAAAGTGTGTGTTCACATTGAAAAACATGCAAGTATACCTGGTGATATTTATGCTCAGTGTAGATGTGGATGTTTATGAAAAGTTAAAGGATGTTTAGGTGATATATCGACCCTTGATCTCGGAGATATGACACGTCAGATGGCACTGCGTCGCCTTTTCCAACTTCACTTCAGACAATGGTGCAGCACATCCATAATTCATAACGTCATTACCCATGTACAAGGATCCTCCCTTTGATTTGTGTGTGTGTGTGTGTGTGTGTGTGTGTGTGTGTGTGTGTGTGTGTGTGTGTGTGTGTGTGTGTGTGTGTGTGTGTGTGTGTGTGTGTGTGTGTGTGTGTGTGTGTGTGTGTGTGTGTGTGGTTGTGTTTCAAGACATTAGTGGACAGTGAGAAAGCTGCATGGGAAATGTACTTTAACAAAAACGCCTGAAATGATCCTTAAAGGAGGATTAGAGGCATTATCCTTTTCAATGTTTTCTGTGTTTCTCTTAAGAAGCCATTTATAAAAGACAGTAATCTGTGAAGTGTGTAATTAGGTGCATTCAATAAAAGAGCCTCTTGGAGCTGTACTGAATACTTCTTAACGTTGCCGTGTGTATTGATCGTGTTTAAAGCCGGGCTTTGTGCAGAGTGTCGGATAAAGATGAGACTACACTAATAGTATTAGTGGAATTAGATTTAGTGTATAAGACTCCAGTGATCCAAACACTTCCAATAACACGTTAAAAAGTCCACATTTATTGGAAAAATCGATTTTATAATCTCAAAAATGCATGTTTTTATGAAACCGAATACTCTGCATCCATCCAGTTGTTGTTGTTGTTGTTCAGCCCTTAAAAAAAAGTCATGATTGCTATTGGAGGCACACCCCCCGATTAACTAAGAGCACCATAAATTACTTTCAGCCACAATAACAAAAACTCTTTATTTCTCCTTTTTTTTGGAATGTTTTAATCAAATTAGGACGACAGACATCCAAGTTTCATTCAAAGAACAAAATTAAAAGCTGCAAATTGCCTCAAACTTTTCCTCTTGACTCTCAGTAACCTCATCCATTTAGAGTAGTGTGTCCTCCCTCCTTCAGTGGGCCAGCAGCCCATGAATCTGTCCCCTGTTATAGAATAGAAAGAGAAGCGAGGGGTTCAGGTGTCCCCTGATCCAGAGCTTTGTCGGTACGCGACAGCGCGCTTCCTGGCACGGACGCTGACATCCTGCCGTTGTTCTGGATCTGCAGAAAGCTGCGGCTCAGTGAGCTGGAAGCGACGACGCCGCTCTGACATTTCAACACATAATAAACCTTCTCTGATGACAAGCATGACCTGTAGACTATGAAATATATAACCAGGCAACAAGTGTGACCTCTGCTTCACACTCAACACCCGACCCACTGTTCCCTCTCACAAACAACTCACAGAACATGCATTGTCATTTATACATTATTAGTTGGGAGTTCATGGTAATGTCATCGCTAGATTAGTATCCTTTTCTTGTGCTGTGGCCACCATTTTTGTAGTTCCTTCTTGGACGCTAGCCTACACCTGTTGCTGTCTTTTTATGGAAGTCAACACAAAGTAAAACATTCATTATCCCATTGGCTTTTCTTTTTATCTACAGGTGTTTTAAGCACTGTCGCCGCCATTTTTGTAGTTCCTTCTTGGACGCTAGCCTACATCTGTTGCTGTCTTTTAATGGAGATCAACACCATGTAAAACATTCATTATCGCATAGAGAGGCGAAGTCCCGCCCTTCTACTTCCGACCCATGGGACCTTATTTTGGAAAAAGTCTGTATTGAAGTCAATGGGGAGAGAAAACGTATCTTTAGATCCCGTTTGAATTGTGCCACGAATTACACATTTGATGTTTGTCAATCTTAACAGTTTGTCGTAAAACTGTTGAAATATAAGACTATGAAAAATACGCAACTAGAAAGACTACAAATCCCAGAATCCCGGTCCCGCATGCTGGCTCTTATGGAACCGACTAACTCCCCTTGTGTGTATGCACAGCTCTCAACATGCCCAGACTTGGAGTGATTTTCACCTCTTTTAATAACTGTCCGCCTCATTCTGAAAGAAAGAAGTGAAATGTTCCAACGTGACGGCCGTCTTGGTGTGCGGTGCGAGATGGGAGATGTAGTTCATTGAGCGGTTTCACACAAAAGAAAGTGTTACTTCACAGTTTTACCACACATTTTATTTTTTTGACTTGCAAAATGATCTTTTAAATTGACAAACATCTTATGTGTAATTCGTGACACAATTCAAACGGGATCGAAAGATAATCTTTAACTCTCCATTGACTTCAATACATACTTTTTCTGAAATAAGGTCCCATGGAGCTCCCCCGGAAAGGGAGGGACTCTCTATTGTAATATTTCTTCAGATGCCTCATTTTATTTACCATTTTTCAGTGACCAAAGAATCTGATGAGTCACTCCTTCTGTACTGTAAACAGGTTTTACTCACTGGAACTAACACTGAATGCATTTTCTCTTCAACTGTCATCTTGTATTTATAACTTTGGCACAAATGATATGGCTCTTTCTCTAATGAGCAGCGTTGCATTATACAGCACTTATGCTTATGATTCTGCAGCATCAACATTTCTGATTCCTTTGTATCATTTACTACATCACAACGCATGTCAAGAGGCTTCACATGCATCCTCCCCTGTGTTCAAACCCTCTCATCTCTCTCTCATGACCTCCCTCGAAGCGTTGTGTGGATGCAATCTTAACTGACAAGCTCCACTGTTTAGCATGCAGGGTGGAAAACATTAAAGACGGGGTTAATCCTCTCTGATTCCCCGCTGCTGTCACTCTCAACATACTCCTGAATCCCATGAACGCAGAGTCACACCTTTCATTTCAGACGGAAACACAGAAATACCCCGTCATTTGAGCGGTTTCACTGCAAAAATGTTAAATCTTGCCCAGTATACTCATGCCCGGCGCTGTGGGAGGGCCATTTGACATTCCTGCCCTCCCCCAATAAACACGATTTTTATTATTTAGTAACTAAAAGAAATCGCAGGCTACGTCAAATAAATTCATGTGTCTGTTGTGATTTGTGATTCGTCCACATTTAGACCAGTCACAGCGTCACACTCTGCCGCCTAGTCTGGATTTGTTTATTGTTTATTGTGCATTCTGTAGACTCCCATTTCTGTTTGAATTACAAAATGGACATCAGAAATTGGCTTAAAAGGTCTAAGGATTTATTGAAACGAAATAGCGATGAAAGAACTGAGCCGATGGTGCTGCTGGCGACCAGCAGCACGCCTTAATGTCACAAGCTTGACCTCGGCAAACCCCGGGGCTGAGTTAGCGAGCCCAAGCCTTGACTCATCAAGGCGGCCGCCACCAACGCTGTCCTCCGAGGCACAGCTCCTTGTGCCCCTACCATCACCACCTGCGTTGCCACACCCTGCAACACACCCGCCAGCATCCTTCTCCTCCTCCGCCTCCTCCTCCTCCTCCTCCGTGCCGGTGCCTCCACTACAGACCCTACCTTGCAGCACATCAACAGGTACTATTGGGCCAGCAACCGCTCAAAGACCAACAGCCCCAGGTGATCTTGGGGTTAATAAACCCAACCAGATGAAACTGGATCGTTATCCAGGGAGATTGTTTTCAGGAAAGAAGCGCACTTTTGCCACAGCATGGTACAACAACAGACCATGGCTTGAATATTTGTTAAAAGCAGACGCAGCCTTTTGTTTCCCCTGAAGACATTTTAAAGTAAATACGTCTTCATCTGATGCGGCTTTTAATGTCAAAGGTTTTTGCGACTGGAAACACGCATTACAGACTGATAAAGGACTACTAAGGCATGCCGCATCAAAAGAACACATTTCATGTGAGAGTTTGTGGAGAGAGAGACAGATACGCGAAGGAAAAAAAATCTCGGTCTCTGGAAGGAGAATAGACTTAAGATATTTTGATTCTTGAATTGAATAATCAGGCATAATAGTTTTGAATTTGATTCACGTTAGTAAAAACCTAGTAAATTATACTTTTCTAAATTTCTCTTAGCTTCCATCCTTTACTACTAGTATACAATAAAAACCTCAAATAATTAAGAGTTGTCTGGGGCCGCGGTTCTTGATTAGATTTCCCTCCTCGTTACTAAAGTACCCCTTACCGTGTTGTGTGTTTTGGGCAGTACGACACGACTCCCGGAGCCGGTTATATATCAGTTTGTCGTCCGGTTGTCGTAACACGTTTCTGCGTGTGCATAGTCATTATGTATGTGTTTATTTCCCGTTGTATCTTTGTGAAATAACCTTCTGTAACAACCGCACCGTCTGTTGTGACCAATTTAGTGCTCTGTTCCGTGTGACCCATTCCTACGTCGAAGGAGTAGCAAGTGAGTCTCTCTTTATCATTACTGCCTCTGCTACTTGGACAAATCGGGAGGAACCCGTACCAAGTACAAGATACGTCGACGTCCACCGTGAGGAAAGTCAGTCGGCTCGTATTGAATCTTGTAATAAAAACCGGTTGAGACGTAGAAAAACGTATGCATACTGACGTTTGTCGGGCTATCCTTCTCGGGTGAGGACTGAGCTGTACGACACCTCACTTTAGCACCAGTTGAGACTCTCCCTCAACAACATGTCGATTTTTTTCCGATATTATAGTTGCTGTCGACTGTGCACTATTGCCCAAGGCACAGTCGAACTAGACGTGTTCATGA
>NW_011369951.1:991257-996763 GCF_000735185.1 Notothenia coriiceps
GTCATCAGGAGGATCTTGTACTGAATTCTCTGGGGGATGGGGAGCCAGTGGAGCTTGATGAGGACGGGTGTAATGTGTTCACGGATTCGGGTGTGGGTGAGTAGACGGGCGGCGGAGTTCTGGATATATTGAAGTTTGTTGAGGATTTTTGCAGGTGAACCATAGAGGAGGCTGTTGCAATAGTCCAGACGGGAGGTGATGAAGGCGTGGATGAGGGTTTCGGCAGCAGTGGGAGAGAGGGATGGACGTAGACGGGCGATGTTTTTGAGGTGGAAGAAGGCTGTCTTTGTGATCTGTTTGATGTATCTGTTGTAGGAGAGGGTTTGGTCAAATATGATGCCTAGGTTCCGGATGTGAGGGGAGGTTTGTCTCACCACTGTTCCCACTTCACCTCCTCATAGAAGGCCCAGCATGCACCCTGTTTAACTTTGAGCACCTTTTAAAGTCTCTGCACACTAAAGTCATCATGAGTTCGCCCATGAAAGTCTCTCCAGCTGAGTGTCGTCAGCACATGTTGAGATATGTCCGCCCGTCATTGTGCTGACTCGTCTTCGTGTCCGGAGGGATCATTTCTCCTCTGAGTGTCTGCCTCCATCTGTCCGCCTGCAGCCTCCATATCTCCTACTGTCACACACTGACCTCTCATGTGTGTGATCACTCTTCAGGACCACACACACACATTCCCTAACAGGATAATATCCAGCGTCTTCCTTTGGGTTCACCCCACTCTACCTGCAGGAGGAAGGCCTCGCTGCGTTTCCACCTCACTTCCAAGTTGCGTTGTGATCCTGGATTGTGTCTAATCTCCTATCGTCATAAAGCAAGACAGTTTTATGCAAATGAAGCTGGCACCGAGAGTCCTGGTGTGTCTACTCATTCTATTTCTACTGTGTGTAATATTTATAACCTACCACTTTTGATTTAAACTGAAACAACTCGCTGCCAAATAGAGAGGATACGCCGTTATGTAAAACTTAAAGACCTCTCAGTGTAAACACTATGAGAACACTTTGAGTGCTTCATTTGGCCTGTAACACTGCTGTATTTATATATGTACTATATATATATACGCAGGTGATTAAAGGAGTTAGAAACTGTGTTTATGGCGGTTATCTCTGCAGTATAATGTTATGATGGGGGGTTTAAGGGTTGAGCGGTCCACCTGCTGATGTAAAGGAAACATGGAGGGATGCTCGGAGGTTTCGAGCTGCATTAAGATATATTTCTGAATCAACACCCCGATTAAAATCAACAAAGCACGTCAACGCCAGGTCCTATAAAGATGAGGGCACATCAAATACTTCCATACTGAGATCATAAGCTGTCGTTGTGATCAATTCATTCAAACACAATCAAATAGTTCGAGTTTTAAGCTTTTCAGGAAACACAGATCTGTCTTTGGTGACGATTGAAGATTTTTTTCAGCCCTTCTTTATTAGTTTTGTCAAAAAATAGACATGTCAGGGTGTGTTGGTAACAATAAGTCCATGTTAAGTGTGTTTTTGGGGTACTGGAAAACAACAATGCATAGAAATACTTAATTTATTTTAAACAGACACTAGTGCAATGTCAAAAACGTCGTAATGTACTAATTATGTTGATTTGTTAGATTTGTTTTGTATATTTTTATATCCAAAGAACAGCTTTAGAGTTAAAAGCACTTATCAATATTTCAATATCACATTTAATCTAACTGCTTTTATTCCAAAGTGCATTCAACCGTAGAACACACATCCTCTGAGTTCATTAGCTCTCATCAGCATAATGCATAGTGATATATCTTTATTTTCAAATGGTGTTTTGTAATTAATAACATCTGATTTATTTGGCTGTAGATATCCTGCAATGATTTGGCGTCAAGTGAGGGGGACGGTAGAGATTTCATTGTGACAAATCGATGCAAATTGATATATTTGACCTTTACTTAATCCCTTCAAAACGAAATGTAGTACGACTATAAGGAGGGAAAGCCCTCAACGTTAACGCCAAATATTTTACCTCGTAGTCTCACACATGATATAGGAAGTGATTAGTTGATCATGCAAAGATCCAGATCCTCATTAGGACTGTCGATCACACTCAGGTTCAGAAGCCGTGATGGATTACTCTTTATTACTGTATGGATGTTTTATCCATCCTGCTGCGCAGAAAGAAACTGTAACCATGGTCACCTCTGTAAAGGAGCAGAGGACACACACACACACACACACACACACACACACACAGACACACGGTATAACAGTGTGAGGAGGTACGGCTTGAAGTCGGGGTTTTCCTGTTGCTTTTTGAACGCCTTTAAACTCACAATATATCTTAGAGACAGGTGCGTTTTTGACGTGAAATGAAATGCTAGAGGGCTATTTGTAACGATGATATCAAAACAAATGCCTCTTGGATGCTTCCAGGGAAACACTTTGGATATTCGTCCCATCGTATCATGTCTCTTGGCCCCAAAAAATGTGGAAAATTCAATACAGCCCTTTGTCATTGTCCCTGGAATAGCCGTGGCGTATCGATCTTCGTTTTTCTCCGTTTTTGGCAAGAAGTCACGTCCCTCACTTTGGAGGACAGAGCACTCCCCCCAAAATGAACTGGCTCAAAGAAACCTGCACTTTTTTGGGTTTTCACTGCAGCCAACTTGGCCTGACGGAGAATACTTTCATCATCTGAGAGCCCTGATGGTAATGTCTGTCAGATGCAATCGTGCAGGGTCAGGCTTCGTGTTAATGTGCAGCCGTAACGCCTTTTAGGAACATTTTACGATCTGCTTCACAGTACAGTACAACGGATAAATAATTAATTTGGAAATTCAAGACGGATGAAAGTCGAAGGAATGTCTATATTTCCCATCACTGTTAGATCAGATGAAAGTTTAATCAGCACCTCAAGGGGAATTAGGAAATAGAAACACTTTTGAGCTGAAAAGAAATGGCAGGAAATCTCCATATTTGAGGGTCGGACCTTTTTGTATGCCATCGTTGCCATTTTACAAATATATAGCAGCAGTAGCTTTTCCATTTACAACAAGCTCTTTAAAGCACTTCAGTGACAATATGATATGCAGACAACATTTAAAACAGAGGACAACATGTGCCAAATACAGTTTACATTAATCCATTCATGTTTGTTCTTTAAATTGTCCGAAAATAGTGAAGATTTCGTTCAAGTTTCTACAGGTTTCCTTACACGTCTTGTTTTGTAAGTAGAATACCTAAATATATTCACTTGTATTTGATATATAACATAAAAAAGCAGGACATCTCCATATTTAAAAGGCTGGAAACAGCATTTAATGACATTTTTGCATGAAAACCGTTGCGGTAATCTAATGTATTGTTCGCACTATATTCTAAAATGTTCCCAAATATATAGAAGTTTCCTTTTACAACAAGCTTTTCAAAGTGTGCAGTTTCCATCTATCCATTCATGTTTGGACTATAAAAGGTCAGAAAATCGTCAAAATGCCATACAAGCCCAACAGATATTCACTTTAATATGATATATAACATCAAAAAGGAGGACATCTCCATATTTGAGAGGCTGGAAACGGCATTTTCTGACGTCTGCATGATGCATCGGTTATCAAAGATAGTTGATGATTGTTCCCGATGTTTTTGACTAATGGTTTAAGCTTGAATGTCCTATCTTGCTCTATATGTCACAGATGCATAGTAGCCGTAGCATTCCCATTCACAACCAGCTCTTTAAATAACTGTTAAAGTCACAGTTCTCTGCAGTCACAGCTCCCCAGGTGTCTCAGGTGTTTCATCATCTCTCAGATCTGTCTCGGGTCATAAAGACTCACATCTAAACCCGTCAGAGCAAAGGTCAAGGGAAGAAATAAATCTCTGGAGACGCCACAGGAAGGAGGGACATCTGCCCGGCAACCCAAATGTGGTCACTTCTAGCTATGCTTCTTCCCTCTTCTGATAACTTATTTGATACTTAGCTCTCCTGTACTGACAGTGTTGTGTTCAGAACATACATTAGACTACAATAGACTCACTAAAACCTAAGTTAAAAGGCAGCAACTCTTCCTCTTCATCATTATTTTGTATTTAGAGCTTGCACAAACAGGAAGTGCTTTTCACAGACATTGAACAATTATTCCCACAAATCAGTTATGAATGAAAAACTGACTTACATGTCTCTTTCCTTTCCATTCATAAATGTTGCATACGTTTATATAGTTGTCTTTGTATCCTTCATAATAAGCCAGACGTTGCCTAATTGCCTTGGTGTCTCTGTCTATTCGGCTTCTGTAGTTTCGTACACCGTTCAAGATGAATGGATAAATAAGGTTTCCCCCTCAATGTGTGCGGTCATTGCTGATACTGTATCGTGCCGCCACGAATGAATGAATGTTTGGGAAAGACTTCTGTGGAGCCTGGCATTGATGTGCAGTGACACAGTTTGAATGAGCAGCCTCTGATTGGACGTCTTGTTCCCTGGAACCAGGTTTCTCTGCAGGACACACTGATCAATGTATTCATGTTTATGCACAAGCCATATGGTCATCTGAAGGTACAAGAGAGGCCTCTTTACGCTGCTTGTTGTGCAAAGATGTTTCAGGACAAGCTGTTCAATCTGAGCCGACGCTGCTGTTCAGAATTCACTATTTCTGGTGTTTTGGTCACTGGTACGAACGTGCAGGGTGTTTTTGAAGATGCACGCATTCAGAAGGGACGTTGAAAAGTTCACTGACTGGCTCCTGATAACAGTTTTGTATTAGTTGTTGCATTCCCTATCAATTATCAGCATGAGGGTTGCAATATTCAAAGCAGAGATCAAGGACTCTTAAATGATCACTGACTAGCTATTCATAGTAGTTGTTTTTTACTTTTCCTATTATTAATCAATACATCTTGATCTCCGCTGACGTAAATGCATGTTTTGTTGTTTTAAGAATCAGTAAATATCTTGTTTCCATGTCTTATATCTTTCTCAAACATCTGTCTGGTGTTTCTCTTTCATTAAACTGAGACTATAGGAGAGTGTCGTCTACGTCCAATAACTCCAAGTGGCATTCAAACCGTGAATCTCTATCTCATAAGAGGTGTTGGCAGAAAACAAATGAGTACTTTTTGCAGAAATGAGTCAGAAATGAGTTTGTGCAAAAGTCCTGAAAACAGGACTTCAGACTGTAGCACTTCCTTCATATCCTATACAGCTTCTCTACGGTGCTTCGGACAGACGTGTGCATGCTCACGTACACAGACCCCGCGGCACACCCTTATCTCTGCAGCCATGTTACTAATTGCGTCTGCAGGAGGCCGTAAAGTGAAGGTCACCTTGTGTTTGGCCCCTGCTGATAAACTGTAACGGTTCTTTTATGGGATGCCACGCTCTCCAAGGACCCTCTGCAGCTTACTGCCGCTGATCAATACACTAAATCAGACCCGCTCGTTATGGCCCCCGTGGGCATGTGTGTAGTGTTGTGTAATGTTGTGTAGTGTTGTGTAATGTAGTGTAGTGCTGTGTAATGTAGTGTAGTGCTGTGTAATGT
>NW_011369951.1:996793-1009259 GCF_000735185.1 Notothenia coriiceps
GTGCGTGCGTGCGTGTGTGTGTGTGTGTGAGAGTGTGTGAGTGAGTCTGATATCTTCCTTTAGTAATGCAGTTATTTGCTCAGACATTATTGTCGTCACTTTGAGGCCGCTGACGCTGAGCTGGATTCGTCTCTTGACATTTAACTAAATTCCTCGTCGTCACTACGGTATGAAAATCAGGATTTTCCGGCTAAATGTCATTTATATAATCCTCAGTTCATCAGCACATTTGACCCTCTAAATGTTGACCAAATGACAATCAATTGACTCTGCAAGTGTAGCAGGACGTTGAGCATTTCTTGGTTTGCATAAAGGTGTTGTTGTTGTTGTTGTTGTTGTTGTTTGTGCATGCGTGTCTACAATCATACAGCAGAATGAAAGCCTGCAGCCTGCAATAGCTAAGTTCACCTTCAAAACTCCAGATTACAACTTGTACCTGCCTCCTCTTCCTCCTCCTCCTCCTCCTCCTCTTCCTCTCGTCACTCCCCTCTCCCCCAGTGTTGTTTCTTCATCTCGCTGTAATGCATGCATGTCCTCGAAACCCATCACCTCGGCTGTCTGGGAATATCACAGCAATGAGAGCAGGAACCGCGCCTGAGGACTGCTGCCTTCCCTCTCATGTAGATATGTGTGAGATGGCGTATGGATGTGAACCCTGTCAGAGATAAAACCCCTCTATGTGGAGAAATCCATATTTATTGTAGCCGGATTGACCGTAAGTCTGCGTCCCTGATGGCTGATATTTTGTTTTTAGCTCACTGTGTCCTCGTCTCACAGTTTCTCCTGCCAGACTCTCTTTTTATCTGCTCTATAAATGATACACATAATTCCCCACTCCAAGCACGAAGGTATAGAGGAGGACTGCAGCGTGATACTGACTGTGTTTTCTGCATGGCTTTAGAGAGGGCGGTGCACTACAGCATAGATGTGTCTAACGTCAGAATATGTCTGATATAAGACACGATAGCTTCCGAGGTAACACTGCAGTGAGATATCAGGTGTTGTTTTTAGACAATGCATCGTCTTGTTAAGTCAAAACATCTTATTTTGAGTTGTATCTCAGATGAAACACATATTTCTTTACATATTTAATAGAAAATCACCAACTAACATCAGAAAACAGAACGCTTTTGAGCATCTGCAGCTTATATTGTGACACAAAATGTCCTGGTTCTGGTGAAATATAGTTCAAAGTTCTCCAGCTGATTACAAGATCTCATTTATCTAAATATCCCGTCTTATGTCAAGGAATCTTACCAAGCTCATTCTCCCTTGTTCTATTGGCAGATGTTTGGACTTATTTCAAGTGTTTTCATTATTGTTTAACTTGTTTTTGAGCAGCATTTTTTACAGTGTGTAGTACATAGAAAACAAGATGACTTTTAATGACTTGTTTCTACTTCAATCCTTTCTCTTTGTGCCGAGGATCTTTACGCGCATTAGGATGTTTCCACCATACTCCTAGCTGCTGTTTAGTATAAGTCTGGTTCAAAGTAAAGTAATAATAATAATAATACATGGGATTTTTATAATCAATCAATCAATCAATGTTTATTTATATAGCCCATATCCAAATGTTACATTTGTCTCGGGCTCACAGTATTGTACAGAATATCAGTATGACAAACACGACACCCTCAGTCTTAGACCCTCTGTCCTCCAGACCCTCTGTCCTTAGACCCTCTGTCCTTAACCTCTGTCCTTAACCCCTCACATCGTAACAAGGAAAATTCCAGAGAAACCCACAGTGTTAAGGGAACATGGGAGAAACCTCAGGGAGACAACAGAGGAGATCCCTCCTCCCAGGAGGAAGACGTGCAATAGATGCCCGTGTGTAAATCGAAGAGATATACAGTTTTACAACGTTAGGTAGACCGAGATGTTTGGAAATGCATGTGTTCGACTAATAGAAGATGAATACGAGGATTGTCAGCAGTCCTGTGGCGAGCCATCAGGGGAGTAGTAGATGAGAGTCAGGAAGGACGCACAGTGACGGTTCAGCAACTGACGCAAAGCTATTTCTCCTACTTGTTTACATAGCTCGGAAAAGGCTTTTGGAGCAGCCTTTTCCAGTGTGCTGCAGGAAAGGTCGAGGGAGGAGGAGGGGGGGAGGGAGAGGGAGGAAAGAGGAAGGAGAGAAGGATGGAAAGGAGGAGTCATGCATAGTAAATGAAAAGAACCCAACTTGCATTAATCTGCTTATCTCACCCTGTGGGCAGATGTGCAGCAGGTCAGGGGAATTAAATAGGCCGAAGAGGGGGAAGAAAAACGTCAGGCCGCCCCTTCAAATGTTCACAGCAGACCTCTGCATATCACGGCGCCCTTCCGCCACCTTGTCTAAATCTTTGCTTCTGTTTTCATTGTTTGTTCCACTCCAACCATCTGGATCGGGGGTCTGATCATTCACCCGAGATGCCAGATGGCCGAGTCTGTCTTTGTGCCTAGAAAATTCTCATCCTTGCTTACAGCTGTTGACCCTAGACAAACACCCTGTGATAAAAGACAGGATTCATCATTCAGAAGGAACGGGGGCACAGAACTGATATTGATAACTGGAATTCAGCGTAGTTTGATGATCCTGTTTTGAGTGTTACTGGATCCCTTACTTTCAAACCTTGGAAAGTACATAAAGCCTTGGAACACATGACATACTAATAATGCAACTTGAAGATTTATACAGTGCATTCGATGTTTGCTATCTTCTAGGGTATAATATGTCCGCAAGATTTCCATAAGTGGGTCTACGTTGATAGCATGATTCTTCTACTGTATTGTTCGCAATACAGTAGAAGAGGAACTGTAATTTACCAGTGCACATGTGACTATAGGCCTCGATCGCACAAATGACAAATATTATGTATTTATTATGCATAAAATATGTGAATCAAAAGAAAAAATTATGATTTTAAGCTGGATTTGGCTTAATACATAGTTTTGTTACTACTTATAGTTTATACAGACAAGAACAATACAATTAAATATACTGCACTATTCACAGTTAATTTCAACTAATATAACGAAAATAATATTTCAGATGTTCTTGCACCTTCTCGAATGACAATATATCTACTTAATAATGAAATGCTTGTTAGACTCGTCTTTTGCTCATGCTTCACACCACGTCTCCTCTTTCATGTGGCATTTCTGGTATTTTCCTGATGAAGACAAAGCGTTCTTAGTGCAGCTGTGAGGCCTGAGGGATTTGGTTAAACTCACATTTTACTGAACCTCTGCAGGCAATAAAAGGTAAAAGCCTTTCCTTCCCCCCTCTCTGTGGATCCAAGAGACACTAAATGCAGATTTCTAAATTAACCGCAGAGACACAGAAGTTCCATTTCCTCACCCTTGGCAGATCGCGGTTCAGACTCTCATACAATGACAAGGAACTACAACCTGTGCGTAGTGATATGTAACACCTCCCCATTAGCCTCAGAAGTGTACTCTGCCCTCATTTTTCTCTATATGCAGACGTCTTTAACTAACAGGGGACATTTTAAGGAACGCCTCCTTCTCAGGTTTTAATCTACGCTCAATTTGTCCGTCCTTGCCTGAGGAACATAAAGATGTCTGCCGGCTTTAATCAGGCTCGCTCGGCGGGGGGCACGACTGATTAACAAGATAAGCTTTATTTCAGGTGGACCTCGCCGACAGGGACATCAGATAAAGAGAATGAGGCAGGGTGCAGAAAGAATGAGCACAATTAGTATTCCACTGTCATATATTTTAAAGGCATCATATAGAATTGGGGCCATTCTGAATTGCCGCATTGAGTTATTTCAACCAATAAACCGAATTTGTTAAGTCGCTGCGGAAGTTGGGTAATGCTGCTGAACTTGAGTTGCACAAACACCGTATGGTCCTCAGTGTGCCGCGGAATGACTTCCTCTTCTCCTTTCATAAGCAATAAAGGTAATGAAGGGTCCCTGAAATGGCCTTTTTCCAGTATCTGCTGAGAGCGTTGATTATCTCCGGTCTGGAAATTGCTGAAGTTTTGCCCTCGTTTGAGAGCGCCAGTTTGCTGCGGAAATATTCTAGATCTATTTTCAAGGCGAGCAAACTATAGATGGAGGCGTGAGAAGAGGATCTGGAGACAGGAGCCTTAAAGAGAGATGGATTTACTTGTGTTTCCTCGTCTTTGCAAAACTGGAAATGATTGATTGGCTATTACGTCTTTACAGGAAATATAATTATGTTTTTCTGCCCCAGACTGTGGAAATCTGCTTCTTAGGGTTTCCAGTTAACGTTGTCAGAGTGTGTTCCCATTGTGGGATTCATTATATGGATTAGAGGGAATCTCGTGTGCATAGAATCCTTTTCATCAAGCTGCTCCTGCTGCGTCACCTGATGATATCTAAAATGATGTAAGTCAACTCCAGCTTCATGTAAAACTCTCTGTGGATATCCGTGTTTCATTTTTCTCTCAACACTTTTTTTGTCTCATTTGAATCAAAGTCATCTTTTATCACTGAATTTCTCCATTGTCGCAGCATGAACTCTTGTTATCAATCGGAGTGATTGCTCTGCTGCCGAAATTTAACTGTCAAACAAAGGAAGAAGCAGCTTTTTATCTTACAGAGTCTAAAGCCATTGCTGTTGGGCATATTGAGCTAAAGCTACTGACCAGCCATGCAACGTCGCCCTTCGTCATCACGATTGTCTCTATCTGCATGTGGCATGTGCGGAGCATGGCTCCGCCATATTTGGACAACTCCGACCCAACCCAACTAGGACACTTGACACAGTGGCGTTTGCAAAGCTCCAAAAAGAAAACTCAAAAACCGAGACGAGATGAGTATTGTTATTACAACGTGGCCTTCACCTATTATTTAACAACTTTGTATTATTGGGTCATGTTATGGGTTAAGTACATTGTCAGAATAAGGAGAAATGGATTTAAATCGTAGACAGCTATCATACTGAAGAAATGTTGACTGTGAATGGATGCATATTGTATGGCATTCATCATTTAATATCGTAATTACATTCAGCTGTGAACGTCCTTTCATGTTATTTCAAACAAAATAAAATAATAATAAGAGGTTTGGTATAGATAATTTGAGACGTTAAATGACTCGCGATTGCACGAGGGGCGGGCCAAATCGGCCGCCGTCAGACGCCAATGTCCCTATTTGAGTTGCCGTATGGGAGTTGTCAATATGGACCATCCTGGACATGCGCAGTGCGGATCGGGTAGGATTGCGGATGGTATATGACAGTGCTAATTGTTGATGTAGAAGACCCCGCTTATGCATGGCGGCGATGACAGATAATATGCCAAAAGCAGGGGAAATTAATAACAAACAAATTCCTTTGCGCTCATTGGCGGATTCTTGACCAGAATGGTATTAATTCATTTGCACACACAAGTTGTTAATGCCTTTTCTGTCTTCAATAAAACACAGTTATATATGTTCTGTCTTCAATATGTCTTCTACATATATCTATCTATCCATCTATCTATCTATTTAATTGTATATTGAGCTAAAACTAAAAAAGCTTGTTCTTTGCAGAAACCAGCCTGGATGTACTTAGTTTGGCCATAAACTATAGCCTTTTGACTAAAAAATGTAGACAATTCCTTAGTCTTTCAAGTAAAGCAATACAACCTAGAGACAGAGAACTGAAGATGCCGACTTTTGCCAAGGCAGTTTCCATAAAGTGGAAATATAAATTTGTGCATCGCTCGTGAATTGGATCTCTCCAAGGCGCATCCCTTCTGCAGAGTTTAATGAAATGTGGACGAGTAGTTTTACCGTAAGTTCCTGCTGACAAACAAACAGCTCAAAGCTGTTAAGTCATAAAACTAAATAATGCAATAACAAATGAAAGATGTCAGAATAGGAAGCTATATTGCGCACTGTAAATCAAAGTATATCCAGTGTGTGTTGGAAGTCGGTGCCAATGCTCTACATTATCGAGTGTGGTTGGGGTGAGAAGGAGGACAGCTGAGGTTGCAGGTGTTTCTCACAAACCAGGTCAGGTCCTTGCCCCGATGAGTATTTGGCAAACAATGTGAAAGGTGTTGCAAAGTGATTAGCATCCGTCCTGAGGGGGACATGAACGTCTTGTGAAATGTCAAGCCCTCTCAGAGAGTCGCAGCATACTTAAGTACATTGTTTGGTATGCAGTTACATTTTTTTTTTTACTACCACTACTTATTTATTTCTACTTCTTACATGTTGAACCATAAATACCTGTCTTTCTACTTCCTTACATGTTGAACAAAACCTGTACTTTCTACTTCTATACATGTTTGAACACACAAATACCTGTACTTCTACTTCTCACATGTTTGAACTCAAATACCTGTACTTTACTTCTTTACATGTTGAACCAATAACCTGTACTTTCTACTTCTACCGTGAACACAAAACCTGAGTACTTTCTATTCTTACATGTTGAACACAAAAATTTACCTGGTCTTTCTACTTCTCACCATGTGCAACTCAAATACCTGTACTCTCACTTCTTACATGTTGACACAAATACTGTCTTTCNTATCCTGCAACGATATTACGTCGACTTAATTTTTTGCGTTGCTATTCCTCATAATAAAGTGTGAATGTATTCAACCTTGTTAGCCGGGGGGCAGAGGTGTGCACCCCTTATATTCTACATTATTCACTCTGTGTGTGTGTGTGTGTGTGTGTGTGTTTGTGTGTGTTTGTGTTTTAAACGCCTGCCGTAGCCCCCGGCGCATCAATCATGCAAAGTGAAGTGTTTCGGAGAGTGGTAATGTTTGTTTGCTCTGGAAGAATCAGTGTGTGAGGTGTTAGCTCGACGTGCTTCAGTGAGACAGAGGGGACTTATGTTCTTGTTTCCTTCAATTATGAATAAAAGGAGCTCCCCTGCTGTTCGGGGAGTCGCTTTAATAAATTGTTTACCTGCTACTACACAGCTGAGGCAACGTAGCGTAAAAACCAGAGCAGGGTAAGCGAGAGCAGGAGACACACGGCCAATTATTTTGACCTTGGGTTTCTTCGGATCTAGAAGCTAAAGCAGCATCACAGACTCAGACTCACAGAAGCCTAAAATACAAGTTCAGAAAGCACACCAATTACTGCAGGACGGAAAGCTCGAAAACTGTTTCAAATAACTTTTTCACAAACTCATTAAGAACTAAAACCACATGTGTAAATGATTTATGATAGAGACATTAAACCTTTCATGAGAGCATCAATATTTGTTGTTGTTTCTTGCCTTGTCTTCTTTCAGACTAGTGCAAAGAAAACATGCAAAATCAAAATGTAGGTGTTTATTTTAATAATTTTGTCGTATATTAAGCTGTAGATTTCTCCGCAATCCTCCAGCTGTGTACGTCACTCTCTGGTGTCCCCTGGTCTCCCAGCTGTGTGCGTCACTCTTTAGTGTCCCCTGGTCTCCCAGCTGTGTGCGTCACTCTTTAGTGTCCCCTGGTCTCCCAGCTGTGTGCGTCACTCTTTAGTGTCCCCTGGTCTCCCAGCTGTGTGCGTCACTCTTTAGTGTCCCCTGGTCTCCCAGCTGTGTGCGTCACTCTCTAGTGTCCCCTGGTCTCCCAGCTGTGTGCGTCACTCTTTAGTGTCCCCTGGTCTCCCAGCTGTGTGCGTCACTCTTTAGTGTCCCCTGGTCTCCCAGCTGTGTGCGTCACTCTTTAGTGTCCCCTGGTCTTCCAGCTGTGTGCGTCACTTTTTAGTGTCCCCTGGTCTCCTAGCTGCGTGCATCATTTTTTAGAGTCCCCTGTTTTGGGCGACCGTAGATATCTATAAATTACAGTTTACACCCTGTTCACCTGAAGTGGCCTCCCTTAAAATACTAACTCTTTTGCGTTCCTCATAACATTTGTTTCTGATGCCAATAAGAAACCATAGATGCAGAAATGCACCTGCTCTGAGAATAACTTTTTCAATCCAAAGATTGACGGTATTAGATGCTTACAGATATTAAAGAGAAGTAGAAGGTCTCTATTTTACGACCTTTAGAGATGAAATGCTCCAGGCTGCGTCTTAATCAAGATTTAATTTACCTCGGATCCCACATTAGCCTGGTTTATAGTGTTTTTTCTCTCTGTGAATAGGATAGGAGTTATTGGGCTTTAAACATGGAGGCAGTGTTTGATTTTTATTAGTGTGTGTAATAAGAATGATTTACAAACCCAGGGCAGTTCATTGTGACGGCAACAAAGTATACCAAAAGAAGACATGTGAGCTGATCTCTACACAGGACTATTATTAGAAGATTAATTAAAAGCAGGCATGCAGGCTTTAAAGACGTGAGGATTTGCAGAATTTAATGAAGATTTCAATAGTTTCCATAGCCAGAAAGAGGATGTCCTCGGATGATGTGGAGCAGCAGCACTGATAATGTCATAACTCCATCCTGATTGCATTATGTTCTCAGCAGCTGCTTTAGAAAAGGCTTTAGAGATCTTGTTCTTCACAGTTTTGCACCAACAGCCACCAGCAGTATTGAGCTTTTTTGATAACAGAAAACCTTCTTTCACACCTTTATTAGGGGACATATTAACACATTTTAACACAATAACAATAAAGAAATACACATTGAAGGTATGAAAATATGTTTTCAACATAATAAAAGTAAGTTAACAAACAACAATTAATGGAATTTTTCCATTTATGATTTTTGAAATTAAAATATATAAAGGAACTACAGCACGGTCACATGACTTCACGTCACCACTGCTAAGCTAAAGGTGGCTAATGTTGGGCTATAAAGGAACTACAGCACGGTCACATGACTTCACGTCCCAACCCATGCAAAACGTGACTTAATTTGCTTTCAAATTGGAGGATGCGCGATTGACTGTGTGTCGTGGCGCTCCTAACTATTCATATGCTTTTGTACATTCATATCTAATCCCCGTCGTCGTTGACCTTACCGCCTTGATTTTAGCGATCACACGAACCGGACCGCAAAATAAATTTTCCTGTCAAGGTCGTTATATCAATATATGGTAGTGTATTATGGATTGGAGTATGCGCGCGTAAGGTTCGGCAAACATGTAACGGGAACACTGGGAGTTTTAGGCACAATTGGTGTGTGTGTAGTAATCTTTGAAGATGCCGTTATAACAGATGCAGCAGATCCAATGAGAGTATGTCAGAGCGCGGAAAGCATAAATATTTACATGCGAGGCCGAAATTATTAGGAAAAGACGTCGGTTTTGGCGCTATAATGCCTGGTGCGAATATGGAGCCCAATAATACTGGGACTGGAGGATTGCGGATGTGAACAATAACATTAAGTAAGATATATAGAAGTTTGCACGAGTAGTACTCCGATTTGTGAAATTCGAATTCGCGAAAAAGTTGATCGTGGCAATATTAAAGTTTCACGATTGTCACAATGTGTCCCGCCCTTCGTGTGTGTGTTTACCAGGTGTCTGGGTCAGAGCTGTGACTCCTGAGGGGAAAATATTCGTCGGGTTGGAAATAGATGGCGAACTATACTATACGAATCGCATACCAGGAGGGACCGGGATGTTGCGATTACTGGACCGGACACTTTCATAGGTCAGACACTGAGACTCTCTCTGATCTCGCATAACAAAAGAGTAGATCTGTCTGTTGTCACAGTGCCTAGATGTTAACTCAGTCGAATCGCCTGACGTTTTCAAACCATCCTGCACCATCTAAGTACACTGGGGCTCACTTGTCGATCTATCAAGTAGAACTTAAACCGCAGGTTGAAAGTCATGCGGCGAGACATAGTTCTGATTCGGCTTGACTGGGTGCACCTCTCGCGAACTGCCAGTATCAGTGTATCAAGCTAACTCGGTTCGCTCGATCTCGATCTGAAGGAAGAAATGATAGTTATCCCGACGTTTTAAAATCTGAGATAAATCTGGCACTCCCACCTGATCATCTTGTGGTTCTTGGTGACACCTGACTTGGCAGTGGGAGTCATCTAGTCACTAACCTTCTACGCTTATCGCTGTGAATCTCTTTGGTTAAACCCTCTTCTATAAGGGTGAAGTCTGAACGGTGAAATCCAGGAGAGTCGGTAGAAGATGTAGATTATTCAGTCAAGGGACCTAGTAAGTATTGTGACTGAAATATTGGTGTGGATAGATAAAGGAGTTTGTGTGTCGTCGAGTTACGTTCGAGCGTCGTCACGTGTGCATAACCAACAACAGACATATGTTATGTACATGTTTTTCTCTAATCAATTGTCCTTAACTGCGTCCTGTACGTTTATATGTCAAGTGATTAGTCCGTGCGTGGCTGAAAGTATACTTTTATTGTACTTAGTTATCTTCGTTTATCGGACTCGATTTGTGCTGCTGTGTTGTCACGTTTGCTCGTAGTCTATTTTTTTTCTTGGTTCTCTTCTGCAGGTAGCGACGGGTGCGAGATTAACTCATTCGACTAGAGGATATTACTTTACTCAACCACAGCTGCCTCAGCGTGGCACTCGCTTCCTGCTAGTACACTACGTAAATCACTAACATAACCTCTAAGTCTAAGACATCCCAATTTAGTTTTACTAAGTAGTTTATTAATGTTGATCTTTATTATATTTAGTTAGGATTTTCTTTGAGATATAAGGGTTTGTTATTGCGAGCTCTACTATGTATATATATCTGCAAATTCCTCATAAAGGGTCTTATACTCGTTGTCACCGTCAACAGTCACCGCATACCACTGCAGTTCGCGGGGGAGAACTATATCTCTTCCTGCACAAAGGTAAGCTTACAGACCGAAGAAATGACTGATGAACGTCTTCCTAAGCGTTCGAACGATGATTAAATGCGTACGTGAATGATAGTAGAGTGTCTAGGTGTCGTACCACTGTTCATCTTACTGTTGACGACTAACGTAAAAACCGATGCGACTCTATCATACACATCCAACAACGATCTATGTGTGTGTGTGTAGCTGGTGGTAGATAGATAGTCGTTTGTCTTGGTTTGGTTGTATTTTAGTGTGGATAGCTAGGTGTGTCTGTCCGTCGTAGGCATGGTGTGATAATGTGTGTTAATAAAACCTGTAACTCTAGAAGTAGTAGTAGGATAAAACAATAAATCAAAGATCTAACATTTGTTTTAGCGTCTGGAAACTTTCACAATAACTCTTTTAATCTGGTTCTTATTATTAGTGATGTGGGTCTCTATGTAGTCAAGGAAAATACATCGTAGTAAAACTGCAGGGGCTAGACACCAAACAGCAACAGAGTGTGTTTGTCTATAGTGTCATTAACAAGGTTGTGGTGTGTTTGTTACGGGGACATTCCACCAGAAGCCCCATTGACTTCTTCCCGGGGTTTATCATAATTAATATATTCTTCTTATTGGAGCACACGATCGGCTGTCTGCCTACATTTTCTCGCACCCCTCTCTACCGAAGTCCCAAGTTCCAAAAAACAAACAATTACACAGAACCTCTATTCCTGGTCGAAGTGTGTTTTTTATGTCATCTGTGGTTTTGGTTATTCTGGTCGTGCCACTGTGTCACCGTGTTGGTTCGTTGTTAGTTAGCAGGTGAGATCGAAACCATAAGAAAGTGTTGGTAGCAATACCCAAATATTGACTCGTTTGTATGTTGTATACACCCTTTTGTATCACAGACCGCAGAGTTATCCTTGTACTTCTAAATTATTTAATGTATCATTCCGACCGTCTGTCGCCGCTAACCTGTAGGCATCCGACGTGTTTTCAGACCGTATCAGTCCATGAGACATTTGTGTTCGTCTTTAAGACATAGTTATTACGTTCTCACAAAATTGTTCGGTTATGGTGACCTATTAGTTACATTGAATGTCAATACAACTTTTTTTTCTCGTCAAGACGGAGAGGGTGACCCCATTTAACGACCCAGTTTTAAGACATTATGATCCAGAGTGAGGTGGAGAACAATAATCGGTCGATTATTTATGTTGGTGTATGGTTTTTCTTCCGACGTTAACAGTTTGTAAGGTTCGTAGGACATAGTATCGTACGATATTTACAAAATATTAGTTGGTTTGCCAAACATTTAGTCAGTCTAAAGTCGCTCACTTCTCATAAAAACACGTCTGTGATTGGAATGTTGTCGATGGTATTGCGCTTAGTCTCCATTGACAACTGGACACCGTTCTCCAGCCGACCAGTCGATGCGACCTTTTAGAGGGTACTCGGGTAGATCACAAAATATCTATAGATACGGAAATATCGGGTTGTAATCGCCGGACATCGAATCGCCACCATGCATTCATTACTCACTTGGCACGACATCCAAGGAAATATCGGGTTGTAATGGTGGAAATAGAATCCCACACTGCACTCCAGTACACTGGCACGAACATCAAAGGAAATATGCGGTTGTTAGATCGCGTGGAAAAATTCGACATCGCCACCACTGCACTCTCAGTACACTGCACGACATCAAGAAATATCGGTGTAACTCGGAGGCAAATGATGCCACCACTGCAACTTCAGACACTGCACGACATCAAGTGAAGATTATCGCGGGTTTGTAATCGGTGGAATCGA
>NW_011369951.1:1009304-1015517 GCF_000735185.1 Notothenia coriiceps
ACAATAGGTCAACGTTCACACATAAACAACATTATTACTCTTTTGTAATTATGTAAAGTGTCATTAATATTATTTTTGCATCGACTTCATAAATACGTTTAACTAAACTCGCACCACACACCCCGTCGTAAAAATAGTAAACAGGGCCACGGGTTTAACTCTGCTTACAGGGAAACTCACTGCAGCACCGTCTTCCGGCCGAGCCAAGCGACCTGCCGGCGTGGCGGGAAATTAATAAATAAAAAATTGCCGTAGTACATTCAACGCGACTTACGCCGTCTCCCGGTATCACAGAGAGGGGGGGGGGGGGGCGCTGGGCAGGGGGACACTGTTTTGCACTGTACACTTTCTCACTAGCAAGATGCGTATAAATGACGTATATTGTCGCAATGTTCTTTATGTATCTCACCATGAACACTCATAAGACATAGTAGGCGGAAATAAAGATGATTGGACATACACCCGTTACGCGAACAAAAACTACGACGACGCTTTGTTTTACAGCGATAAACCCAGTTAATTCACGGTAGACAGAATAGGTTAAACGTAGAGGAATTTCGTTTTTGTTTAGTTAACCAAACAAAGGATACCTAAAAACCATTTTATTACCGCTTCTTATTCGAAAGACCCGGGTTTGGGTGTGTAAGTACATGAATTGTGCAAACCAGTCGTTCTTATTGGAGGTGCATAGTTCGTTTGTGCAACAACTAAACTCGCATTTACCCGTTAGCGCGTCTTCCATTTTTCGCAATCTAGATATTGTTTGTTGCAGTTCGTCAGTGTACTGAATTACAGTTGTGGCGATTCGTGTGTTCATCGATTACAGTCGCTCTTACGCAAATCATTAAAAATGAATCAGTGAAAATGTGTTTAATTGTTGTTCTTTCCGGAGTTTTTAGCACCTGGTAACATTGTTAAATTTTCATTAACTTTAGGAGGGATTGCAGATGCGTTATAATTGATGAAGTACTTTTATAACAAAAAATAATGTTGTGGAGTTAGGTAGTTATTTAATATATTTTGGCCGAACTTTTGCACCTTTCGAAAACTATTGAAAATCATAAAAACTTTTACGGATCGGCCGAAATGTACGTCCTTTAACATTGGTTACACCACACAAAAACTTTGTATTCCGTTGCTTGGGAAAAACTTTCCTTTATTATTGTAGAGGGGGATCGTCAGATTTTTTTATACATATTAATTCCACGGTGTATTTAGTGCGTCGGTATGATATTATCGAGGAAGTCAACTTCAGTTTTTGCATGTAATACCATTGGCCATTAGTCTCCTTCCGGATTCCATGGTCTACCATCGAAACTCTGACTGCCTCGGTGCCCTGTACCCCAGAATATAAGAATAAGGGTCTCCGATCACCTTTCAATTGGGAACACTGGAAAAGTCAGGGTACTCACTCGTCCCTCTTGTCCCAACTGTAATAGAGTTATGATGGCCGGGCGTGACTGTCTGCTACCGCGCTGCACTAGGTGTAGACGGTCGCGGAGACTAGATGCGGACGCACAACACTCGCCGTGTTGGCAGGACATGCGGTATCGTCTCCTCCCGGGTTCCCGACCGCGAAAACATAGAGAGACCTGACGTGGGGACCTGAGGACCACTGACGTGTCTAATCCCCATATTTTATATTTATTATTTACTATTAAAAAAAAAATCACGCTTCAAATAAGTGGGGGGACGGCGATCCCCTGCGTCCAACGACCACTACACCTGTATGTCAGGCTTATGTAGCATTCAGTTTTACCAGTGATTTTCTTTAATATATTGAACTAACGGAATACCTCCTGCAACAAGCAAAGCGTGTTTTCTGGTGTCTTCAAAAAAATCATCTTCATGAACACAGAGCAGAAACATTCTGAAGCCTGAAATATTACCTAGTGTTTTCAGATCCTCGGTTGGCAGGAGCTGTGTGCAGGTGAGCTTTGCACAAAGTCAACGTTCAGTTTCAGTGACATCACCTCGCAGAGAGAGGCGGTATGAAAAGCCTCCGAGAAAAACACAAGGAGTGAACTGAAGCTCACGTTACTGCAATCCATCAGACTCAGACACATCTGGGGATTTTCCCTTCAAAGAAACAATATCAATGTCCGCAGTAAATCAAATACCCCTGTGTTGTGGGAAGTGCGAGAAAAAAAGATTTAGTTTCAGTTTGAACCTGAGAAACACGATCCAGGAGTGTTGTGAGGATTTAATGTATTGACCAACACCAATACACAACTATTTACTCCGTCCTCATCATCCTTTTCCCAGAAAATAAGTACTAGAAGTAAACTCCCATTTGTTTTTCAATTAACCTTCTCACTTAAATCAGCTTCCTCTCTTTTACTCATCCTGTCTACAAGAAGCCCATCACATTTCTCCGGTCACTCTTTCCATCCCAGAAAGCCTGCAGTCAACGAGCCTCCGAGCTCTTAATCAACCTCTGACTTTGAGATTTGCAATTTTCTAAGGAAGGTTTTGGAGGGTCTTTCGAGCCCCGGAGCTACAGTCGATCCCTGCCAAAGCCTTCACTATACACACCACAACTGTAAATACACATTGTAGGTCAAATATTTCCTTGGTATTTAATTGCTTTTACTTCCAAATCCCTGAAGAATTTAAGTGTCAAAAGAGAAGAAAGTTGGTGAGGAGGTCAAAAGAGCTTGTGAAAGTGTTTCCATTAACCGTCACCAGAGAGGACTTTTACCGGACACAATGTCAGTTGTGTTTATCCTTTGTTCAAGAGTGTCTTTGTGTGTAACTGTGTGTGTGTCTCTATGTGTGTGCCTATGTGCGAGTGTGTTTGTGTGTCTCTATGTGTGTGTGTGTGTGTGTGTGTGTGTGTGTGTGTGTGTGTGTGTGTGTGTGTGTGTGTGTGTGTGTGTGTGTGTGGTGTGTGTGTGTGTGTGTGTGTGTGTGTGTGTGTGTGTGTGTGTGTGTGTGTGTGTGTGTGTGTCTGTTTTTCATTTGGATGTGTCTAAGTAGCCCCTGTCCCGCCCCCTCTCTGGGTTAGCTAGAGTTGCCTGTCAACCTGTCACATCCTTACACAGCAGAGGTGCAGAGGGACATGCTTTCCAAGGTGTGTGTGTGTGTGTGTGTGTGTGTGTGTGTGTGTGTGTGTGTGTGTGTGTGTGTGTGTGTGTGTGTGTGTGTGTGTGTGTGTGTGTGTGTGTGTGTGTGTGTGTGTGTATAGAGTATGTGCATGTGTAATACTTTGTATCTTCAAATACCTCTTGCATTCTCGTTGCACTCTCTCTTGACCCAAAATCTGAAGGTGCATTGTCAACATTGTACAGAAAAATGTCCGTGCTGACGTGTCCACCTCTTGACAGGATTGAACATTTTCAGAATATGTCCAAAAAACCTCCTGAACGATGAACTGAAGACATCCTATCCTGGAGGAGATGACTTTTATGTTGGCCACTGTTATGAATTGGATTGAGGGACCCATAGTGGTAGAAAAATGACGTAACTGTGATGATTGATACTGTATTGTACAACAATGTGGACTTATATGTGCAACAATGAAATCCTTTGTATTATGTCAAATGTTTGCCAATGTCCCCCAACAGTACTGCAGATGCCTTGTTATTTTAGCCTTTACAAATGAAGTGTGATTGGAAACATGCATATTTTTGGTTATGTCCTTCACATTTTAAAATCCACCATTGCTCACCTCTTACTCCTCATGGATCAACACACTGCATTGTTAGAGTTTCGTCCTAAAACTACAGGCGTCCTTGAGGAATTGCAGTTGGTTCCTCTTGACATTTCATATGACTATTTAATGAGACGTTGTCCTTGGACTCATATCCGTGTATCACAGCTTGCTCAACTCATGAATAAATACGACAGGGGAAGTTGACAATGACATGAAAATATAGGTATAGGAGGTAGTACTTTAACCAAATGGACTTTGCTCATGAATACAAATATGTGTGGATAATTTAAGGCATACAGACAAATCTGCCATCAAACAGTGAAGGCTGCTCCACCTCTGCTGGTAATGAGAGGCTTCCATTGATTCTCCGAAAGCTAATGGATGGATTTTAAGCTGGGGAGGTCTTGTTTGTCATGCCACCCAGATTTAAACTAAATGAGCCTTGTGTCCTCCAGAAAGGTTGTGAAGTCAATCTTTAATGTACACATGTCTAATATTGCATGGAGGCATTGAAACTAAGAGGAATGGCATGTTAAAGAACCCTCAGATCGACATTCGTAGCTTGATTTCTTTTTAGGGAATGTAAAATAACTACCATTTTAAACGTATTACAAACTGGTTAAACATTTGTGTTGGATATAAAATGAAGGTAGTGTTACCACTTAACATTCTGTATGTTTAATTGGGTTATTTAAAGGGGACCTATTATGATTTGAGGGGGTTTTCATGCCTGAAACGCCTCCATTGGACTCCTTTGTTTACTTCCATAATATAGTGACATCTCTACGTAACACTCACTCTTCTATTGGCTAGCGCTCCAACACATTGTACATGATAGGCGGTAAGGGGCGGGACATCTCTAAGCTGTTGACCAATCACAACAGAGTGTGCCAGCTAACCAATCAGAGCAGTCTGAGCTCTGGTTTCAGAGGAATTGTCATGTATTTTTAGGAATATTGAAACCACATTCATGTTCAAGAATTATGCAATAACGACCCTGCGGTTATCTTAGCTTAGCATTAAGACTTAAAGTAGGGGAAAATGCTAGCCTGGCTCTGACCAAAGGTAAACAAATCTGCCTAGCAACACCTCTAATTAACACAGTTTTTTAAAATCATTTTGATGTTTAACTGAGACTCCAGTAAGTAGAGATTAAACAATCTAGGCCGACATGTTGATTAGTTAGCTTATGAAGCAAGCTGTGGCCAACAAACAGGCCTACAACTGTGGGGAAAGAAATGTTTTATATGTGGCTTCATGAGTTTTTAATGTGCCTGGTAAATATAATCCATTAACCTATATCTATGTTTCTCTCTTTAGTTTGACTTTATTTGACAGCCATCTCCACTACTCACTATATGTATTTAATAACATTGGATTTCTTCCCTCCCTCCTTCCTCCTTCTGACCTTTCCTCTCGGTTACATCACAATTCCCCATCAGTGCTCTGACATTTCCTTCCCTCCCCTCTGTGTTTCATTATGGGTCCCGGGGGAGAAATCCACAAGGCCGGGGAGTTCAGAGGTCAAAGCAGGTGGTCGACAAGCGTTTGTTAGGGAAAGAGGAGCATCCATTTGACTGCCTGTGTCTGGGAAACTCTCTGATGTATTCAGGTAAACACAGGATGACAGCAAGACATTTATATACAGTATATACAATACAGTACATACAATACAGTATATACGAAAACAGGAGTAGCAAGAGCCTAGTTAATGTCAGCAACCTTTCACTGTCAAAGTGATTTCAATACTAAAGTTACGTATGATGTAAGAGACCTATTTATTTCCTAAGACGCCCTTTTATGGTCTTTGGGGTTTTCCTTTTCCTGTAGTTTGTTGTTTCGGTTTTTGTGCATGTAAATGGTCTGCAAAGGCTAAAATCCCTGTTCCCTCCAGATTGAGTTTCTCTCCCGCACTGCCTGAAAAGCCTCATACTGCTTTGTTTACCCCTGAATCATATAGAGAGGCGAAGTCCCGCCCATCTACTTCCGACCCATGGGACCTTATTTCGGAAATTATGTATTGAAGTCAATGGGGAAAGAAAACGTATCTTTCGATCTTTTGAATTGTGCCACGAATTACACATATGATGTTTGTCAATTTAAAAAGAATTTCCATGTCAAAAAAGTCACAGTTTGTTGTAAAACTGTTGAAATCTAAGACTATGAAAACTACGCAACTAGAAAGACTACAAATCCCAGAATCCCGGTCCCGCATGCTGGCTCTTAGGAACCGACTAACTCCCCTTGTGTGTGTGTACAGCTCTCAACATGCCCAGACTTGGAGTGATTTTCACCTCTTTTAATACTTTTCGCCCTCATTCTGAAAGAAAGAAGGTGAAATGTGCCAACGTGACGGCCGTCTTGGTGTGTGGTGCGAGACGGGAGATGTAGTTCATTGAGCGGTTTCACACAAAAAAAATGTTCTTCACAGTTTCTCGACACATTTTTATTTTTTTTACTTGCAAAATTCTCTTTTAAATTGACAAACATCATATGTGTAATTTGTGGCACAATTCAAACGGGATCGAAAGAAAATCTTTCTCTCTCCATTGACTTCA
>NW_011369951.1:1017620-1031610 GCF_000735185.1 Notothenia coriiceps
CATAAAAAATATATTTCAAAACACTCATTTTTTTCTTTATTCTTTTACTTTTTAAGAACAACCAGGCACATACTCTATCATACGTCTGCGATCACCTCAAATGTACATACCACTCACAATCAAAATGCTTGTTTTAAAATTGTTTTACGCGATGTCTAAAGTTTACGACTCTCACTGTTTCCTCGCCTGGCCGCAGAGTGTATCATTACGCCCCCCCTCCTCTCGTCCGGGCGGCTACAGAAACCAGAGCATCCAGCCCCGAGCAGCCTCGCAACCAACCAACGCTGCCTGCTTGCTCTCTGTACACAACTGCCCCCGCCCGAAACATAAATCTTCCACGCCACATCAGCGTCCGTCAGATCTGATGCTCAAAGGCCGCCCTTTCAGCGCCTGGCTTGTGGTGTCTGTTTAGACTCGTATCAAGGGTGACGCTACCAGTAGGGGAATGGCTGCGTCTGTAGTTTGATAGACTCCCGGTGCTAGTGGATCGCCCGGAGCTGTAGATTAACATTTGCATGCTTATTGTAGTTGTAAGGGCAACCTGCTGTGGCACCCCATGCGAGCATATGGTGTGGGCTGGACCTGTATTTACAGGAAGGAGTGATCAGAGGGTCGAGTTGTCCGACTTCTTGTTCAGCCGCTTTTCACATCTTCTCACCCTCTCAGACTTTGAGTTGCGCGCCCTGGCTAAGAACGCGCTAACATATGGCAACCAAACAATGGGTACCTGTATTAAGTCCGAGTGGAAACGTCGTGAGTAAATCTGATTTTGTCAAGAAATCGGGGAGAAATGCGGGTTTTCTCCCGAAAATCGGGAGGTTCGGCAAAGTATGACCACACACACACACACACCCACACACACACACACACACACACACACACACACACACACACACTACACACACACACACACACAATGTTCGCATTTAGTCTCCTGATTTTAAATACCCTAGTATGGTTTTGTCACCATTTCCATAGCCCCACCAAAAATATTTTCCACCAGCCGCCACTGGCGATTACGGTATATGTTTTTCGCTCCAAATGAGTTTGAATCTTGGGAAGACCCTGTGTGCTTTTTAGGGATGGGAACGATTAATCAAATATTCGAAATTATTCAGGTATTCGAATATGAATGAATATTTTTTTTGTTCCCACATTTTTTTATAGGATATTTACATTTGGGGGTTGAATATTCGAATATACATTTGCTTTCAAATTCCCATCCCTAGTGCTTTTCTTTCTTTTCCTGCACCTTTGTGTCACTGAGTAAATTATATTCTGTTTTACTAGATCACCTCTATTATGGTTTCTTAATTTTATTTACTATTTATTTATTTTACTAGTCTTTGAACCTACGCACCTGAGAAATCTGCTTTGAAAATAGAAGTGCATAAATCTTCCCCTCCACTCGTTTAAAAGTAGAAGAAACACGTTTGCTGCTTAGATTTCACCTTGAATAGGAACTCAGGAGGAATCAGGTTCAATGTCATTGGGAAAAGGGAGCACAAAGAAGATGGAAGAAGACTTACGAGGTAATTAACGACAGATTAGGTGTGTTCATTAATTAATTTGTATGGAATAAACTTCACAAAGGCCTGAACGTTTCAAAAGGCTTGATAAGTGTCAAGTTATCATTTATACGATGGAATCTTAGGAGGTGTCTTTGAATTTTGTTGCCTACGTAAGTGTTCATTGACATAATGTACATACATTATTTTTGTTTTTAAAGATGTCACGGTTTCTGAGTCATATTTCTCTTATTTTGTCGTAAAGATTGCTATTGGTGTTGTATTTTCTGCTTTGGAGGAATTCATAGTTTCTAATGGTTATCCCTGAGCCGGTACCCGGAACTCTTTGTCCCTGGTGTTCAGGCACAAGGACAGAAAGGTCAGATGAGGAACCGTGGATGTGACTCGTGTCTTTGTGAAGTTGGTAATGGAAAAGTTGGGATCACAGCCTTTTTGTAGAAGAGGTCATGTGGACAGTACAGTGTCTGAGTCACAACGAAAGCTACAATGTCACAGGAGATCAAGTTCTTTTTTCTGTCTAGAACAATGTGGGCCTGTCACGAGGTTGCACAGTGAAGGCAGGAGGTTGCTTTCGAATGCATACCCTGGGACCAGCACAGGTCAACACTTTGCGCTTCCAGCTCTTCACTTTTAGGAGGGATCCGAAGGACTTTAAAGTGCTAAAAGCAAACACCAGCATTTGCTTCCATGGCCTTGGGCAGGAGAGGCATCACAATGACATAAATAGTCTGACGGCAGCCTTAAGCTGTCTGCTGGCGTGGGGCATCCTGCAAAACACAAGAGCCCACCTGGGCTCCAGGCAAAGAGTTTGACATGTTGCTGCCCCTGCTAGAAATATTGAAGCCCTTTGCAATGTGTGAAAAGCCTGTCTGAAGTGCTGAAGATATATTTTGTCTCTTTGGTGTCCTCAGTGAGAAATTGCTTGGGCATCCTTCTATATTTCAACCAATGTAGAAGTGTCAGCTGGATCAACTCTAGTACCACTTTCATTTTAATGCATTGTAAATACATTTAGGGAAAGTAGCAGCTAATTATGATCTGAATAAACAATAAAGCCATATGGCGTCAACTCAAAGTGGAAGTGTTTAATGACATTTTGGAGTTGCCCTGCATGTGAATGGGAAGTTGCTCCCAAAGGCTTTACAATTATGGAAAGCCCTTGAGTGAGGGAAAATATTTAGTTTTTTTAATGTCAGAATGGCTAAACAAACCTCTAGCAGTTTTAAATAATAACTGTAGTCCATCAGATGTAAAGGTGGAATAGTGTAGTACTGTTATACTTTAGATGTTTAACCCAAACCACAGTGTTTCTCTAACCTTAACCAAGTAGTTATCTCGAACGAAACCATGATCTCTACCAGTGGTGGGCCGTCAGGGCCAGCAATGCCTTCTCTGCTGGCCTAAACACTATCAGGATCCCTGACTTTTAATAAAGTTTTTTTTAAATTTAAATTTAAATTTTGTACAGGCTAAAGATACAAACATGGACATAACAATAACATATAGGAGATGACATTCCAAGCCCCCAGGAAGTTCCTGTTCTCTGAGGAAAAAATGCGTAGTGACCAAACGACGGTACTACAATTTCCGTATCAGTTCGGGACGCCACTGGGCCCAGAAATACTTTTTCCGATTGACTAACATGGGGAAAGAGACGTCTGTAAATCAGATAATTTTTTTTAAACGAAATAAACTACCCAGTATGAACTATTTTATAGCCCTTATTATAATCATTAGGCCCTTAAAGTTCTAAAATGCACTAAAAGCCGAATCTAGATTTATTTTCTCTCTCCATTCATTCTAGTAGTGGGATCTCGGGGGGCGGGGCTTAAGGGGCGCATGCTCTATGACTGCACATACGGGTTCTTCAGCTATGACAGCCAGGCATGATGGGTAATCTGTGACGTTTTGTATTTTGAATCTACTCTTCAAAGTCCTTAACCCTCTATGGTACGCACTACGCACTATGATGCCATTTGGGAAAAAAATGTTTGGAGTGTTTTTTTGTCATATAATAGACCAAATAAACATAATCTAAATAAATAATTATTTGGGGGTACTTTTTGGGGTGTGTTGCCTTGAGGCAACAATGTACCATAATGGTAAGTTATGAAAAAAGAGAGTTATTGTTTCAAATTTGAACAAAATGTATTTAAAAACACATGGAAAATACTAAATAGCCTCAACAGGTTAAATTGCATGCCAATTAAATGTGAAAATCTTTTATTTTTTATATTTTAACAAGATTACATGTCTGAATGTTGCCTGCAGGCAACATTATACCATTGTGAAACAACCTTTAGGAATAAATACGCAAAGAGCCTTGGCATCTTTCATCAAACTTTATTGAGCCATTTGACAAAATAGACTCACTATCGTGGAAGTTCATGAAGCAGTTATTGTCAGCAGTGAAGCACAGGTACGTGACACACTTTGATCACTGCACTTTCACCCTTACAGCCAGGGTATTTGCACCGGCCCTTTTTCTCCACCCACACAGGCCAATGGTCAGTGTGGTCNTGCCGCGTGTACACCCATCCATCTAAATAGCATGACAACGACAGCTAATAAATCATTCTAGTATTTGCACCGGCCCTTTTTCTCCACCCACACAGGCCAATGGTCAGTGTGGTCTTGATGCGCATGTGTTGATGGCACTGATGAGGAAGAACCTCTGTGCTTCTTCTCACCCAGGTCTCTGTCAACATTATGAGATGGTCTCCCCCTCTTCTTCAAAACTTTCCTCTCGTTGCAAAGGCAACTTGCAACTTCAGCTTTGAATTTAAGCAGGCTGTATACTTCTTTCTTGGGGATGCCGCAGTCCTTGCAGTCCCTGGGGTACAAGAGTGAAATCCATCATGTGCAACACGATCTTGTGATGCCACTTCCTTGACCTGATCTTTGTTCTGTAGAGAGCAATCAGCGAGTCTAGAAGATCCACTCCTCCCATACTTTTATTGTATGCATGCACNGGTGACATAGGGTTAGGGTTAGGGTTTAACCCTAGGGTTTTCGGACCCCCCCAGACCCCCCCAATAAAGCAAAACTGCACGTTTCAGAGTGGCCTTTTATTGTGGCTGGTTATTATTATGCATTATTATTGATATTATTAGTATTACTAATCGGCTTTACCTGTTGATTGGCTATATACATAAACACATACATACACATACATACACTGATATACATATATGCACAATACATATACACACCTACATACTCACACATATACACATACACATAGTCAAACATATATAACCAGGATTTCTCTCTAAACATCAAATAGCCATTTTATCTTAACTGAGTTTTATCAATACAGGTGAATTTTTTTTAGAATGAATGGTTCTATGTCCTTTGTCATCACTTCACCCGTTCATCCTCTTAATCGTCTCTGTGAAAATGAATTATTGAGTTATGACCAACAACGTGTATTGTTAGGTCACTGTCACCAATACATTATAATAAGTCTTCAAGTGCAAGCTGACGTTCCCATCAAACTTGAAGAAATTCCCTCAAGCTTCCTGAGACATCCCGTTTATGTACATATGTGTTTGATGGACAATTAGGAAACAACATTAACCCTATGTTTGCTGTTACTGAAGTGAGGGCATACAACCAGACATTTTAACACATTTGAACAGAAGTATTCAACATTAAAATAAAGTAGAATATTTCAAGAATAATTGTACGCTCTAAAATGGATGTTGAATGCCACAACAGGACACATATTACAACCTCTAAACTCATGATTTGACTTTAATGTTTATCTGGAAATGCAAATGACTTGGTTTAAGTATTTGAAGCCCCGTGTCCTTCGGCTGTCACTGCCCTCACATGCACTGTGAAAACATCCCTCTGTTTATTTCATACGCTCAGTGCCTTTGTGTGTTGACTTGGTTCCAAAGCCAGGCTTATATTTGATGCTCTGTGTGGTCCGTGATAAGGGTGAGAAATGTAAAGAGCTGATGTGAGGCATGCCTTGAGAGAAGGAAACACAAGCTCCAGAAATCTCTCACATCCTCTCTCTTTCTATCTGTCTTCAGCATTGTTTACCTTTAATGCAAATGCCAACACTTGAGGATAGTCTTAACCATCTCTATGAAGTCAGACCCCAATGAGTTTGATTCACCTGCAGTCTTCATGTCTCCAGGTCAAGGGTCACTCACTCATCCTTTCTGATAGACCAAGGAGAAATCATGCACAGCTTAGAATGAAAAGATTGGCAGACTTAGTGATAAGGAGGGGAAAAAGCCAAGAGCTACTTTGCATAAAGTATTCATGACATTTTAGAAATTGTGAGGTGTTCCTCCCATGAGTTAGTTGATGTTATACACTTGATCTAAGTAGAGAAAAACAGTTGGCCAAGAAAAACAGGGTTAGGACATTGTTTTTATAGTTAAAATGATGATGTAACCTCAGCAATTCATGTGTGAAACCGTCACACAAACACTGTCACATCTAATACACGCTGTAGGACATTCTCAAGTCTGATTTATCTCTGTCTGGCAGTTGTTACATTTTGACGTGACAGGCTTAAGTGATGATGACCTCGAACTAAAGATGTGACGTGGGTTATGACATGTTAAAGATATTTATGAATCAGTTATCATATTTAAACATCTTAAAAGCAAGCAGTGGGAGGAAATCTCTTTATACTGAACTAATTTTAAAGGTCACCTATTATGCAAAATACATTTCTTCATATCTCTTCCACATCAACCTGTCCCCTCTGTGTAAAGAGATTCTGAAAGTTTCAAGAAAAAAGATTCTCTCACTTTTTGTCCTGATCCATTTACATAAAAACCTGTCTGAAAACGAGCTGATCAGATTTTGGCCACTTTATGATGTTATGCAACCCAGTCTCACGGCATTTCGTGTAATAGTCACAAAATTAATTTAATCTATTGATTCGTGTTCACCAACATGATTTTCAAAATGTTTTCGTGTCACACAGAACGATTTTAAAAGCAATGTATTTCTATTGGTGGTATGTTTCGTGCCTGCGCCACGTCTTTTTGTCCGGTCGGGTCTTTTTGACCAGAAGCTGTGTGGTTCATAAAAACATGTTCTTACTCAATATCTCACCCTGAGCCTAACCCTATCCCTTTTATTTTAAATTGTATAATTTCGGAGTTTTTTTGCCGTCCGCGAGGAAAATAAATGGCTCAGAGCCTGAGAATACTGAAATCTGTTTCTTTCAACATCTTTTTTTCCTCTAAGTTGTNAATTTGTTATTATTTGGTGCAGGCACGAAACATACTACCAATAGAAATACATTGCTTCTAAAATCATTCTGTGTCAGAATACTGAAATCTGTATTTAAAAAAAAAAAAAATTCTTTCTAATTTGCTATTATTTACATTGCTTTTCAAATCGTTGTGTGTGACACGAAAAAAATTGCGAAATGGTGTTGGTGAATCAATAGATTAATTTCGTGACTGTAACACAAAATGCCGTGAGACTGTGTTGTGTCATAACGTTTTTTTGGCTTGTGTAACCATTAGCCAATATCCAACCAAGGTAACCCCCCCCCCCCACCTTATCACCTGAATCTCCTCCTAGAGCACCATTGTGTTCTTTTTAACCAAATATCTCTCAGAGGGGCGTGGGGAGGGGCTCCTTATTTTCATCTAAATAACAGGTAGAGAATCAGCACTTTGGAAACAGAGGCTCACTGAAACAGAGGGGATTATGGGTAATGCTACAATGCACAATATGTTTGGTATTTCGAGCCAAACACTTCAGAGACATGTTTTGTATATATCTGAGACCTGTAATATATTGATATACATATATTGGACCATGCGCACTACAGAGATATTTGTGGTCTTTCCACTGCCTGCAGGATTCAGCCTGTTGGGGATGTTGTAATAGCCTCAATGCCTTACTGACTGCAGCGAATGCACCGCATGAAAAGCCATTCATTTTCCGGCTGAGTGGTGCGGTTAGCCTTCTGACAGGCCAGTCGTCCACCTGGTTAAAGAGGGAGGCAGCGGAGGGCCAGGAGGAGAAAAGGGAGAGAGAAGAGAGGAAACAGTCCTGAAGGGTTAATGAAATCCACATCCACTTGAGGGCCAATTACTCATCTCTTAACGAGCGTGCTCTCTCACCCCTCCATCACCACCGCCTCTCTCTCCTGTTGATGCCGTTCACAACCGTTTGTGAGTGTGCAGCCCCCAGATATACCCAGTCCTTTGTCAAAAAGCCACATGCATGAGAAATATGTTGGTAGCCATGTGGAGAGAAGGAGCAGACACGCTTAAGAGGTTATCCAAGGCAACATTTGCATGAGCTTTAGCTTAACTTCTAAGAAGGTGGAGAGGTCTAAGCCCTGACTCTGTACCTGAGAGGATTGAGTTTCTGTTTACAGGTAGGAGAGGTAAAGAGTGTATCATTACTAATCACATGGCAACAGTGGTGGACAATAGCTAAGTATTCAAGTTCTGCACTGAAGTCCACTTTAGAGGAAGTTCTGCTTGAGTATTTCCTGCTACTACCTCACATCATTTAAGAGGCAAATATTCTCACTTCACTATATATATATATATATTTGATCATTTAAGTTCATTTTAAGATCCAAAACAAACATAATCAATAAATAATTCATCATGTATTGTGGATTTTTCTTTTTTAACTCTGAACAGCTCTCCCATTTAAATTAAAGTATTTGTCATATTTTTACTGCACTTTCGTTTGACTTTTTTTCTTGTATTTATATTTTGTATAAATAATCAGTTTATTTATTATAGTATTTTAAATTGTTTTAATAATTGTTCTATTCCTTTTTCTGTGTCTACAGTATGTATGCACCGTTTACACAAAGCAATTCCTCATATGTGTTAACTTGGCAAGGAACCCGATTCTTATTCACATCAGGCTTTGTTAAAGTTACTTAAATATTTATATTAAAAAACAAGTTACCCCTTGCGGCTGCACAATTAATTAACATGCATTAATCATTATATTTTGAAATTATAAAATATTATTCTGTACTTGGCTGTTTTTCATAATGAGTACTTTTACTTTTGGCACTTTGAGCACCTGTTGATGAGGAGGCCTGTTTGAACGGTCTAAGCCCCGCCCCTTTGTGTCTCCCTGCATCCCTCGAGCTAGCTCACCTGCTCCAGCACATTAAGCAGCTCTGCAGGAGTTTTTGTCGAGAAATAATTGCTTGGAGTTTTCTGTTGGCGCTTTGGGACTTCGGTTACTTTTTCCTCAAAGGATTTATCCCCCCATGAGACTGCTGCACCGGAGCAAGGTAAGTGTCTGCTGCTTGTGCTGTTCTGCATATTGTGAGTGTTTTATTTGTAGTCAGTGTGCTTGGCAATGCTAGTAATACAGCTCACAGGCTACACATTAGCCCAAGCTGTGAGGCTGCTAATTGTTTTGCTTGCTGACTGTCAGTTGTCATCTGTTGGCTGCTAATTTCTGCTCTTTGTTGTTGATAAGCTCTTGCTATTGCACTTTTAGCATGATGTCTAATTGTGTTTCTTTGTTGTTTGGCATGTGCAGTATGATGCTTTGATGTTGTTGTCTCATTTGGTGTTGAATGTAAGTCTTATAATATTGGTTTAAGGCTGTTAAATTGGTCTCTAGTAGGCCTAATGTTAAAGGGCAATATTATTTTATCGATGAAGTTGGGTATTTGACAGACATTCACTACAGGCCCTCTCTGTTGACCACAGGGTTTCACTTCGGGACCATCGATACGGATTCACTAGATCACATGACATTGAAGGCTTTTTTAAATTGACACTTTTCAATGGAAAACTGCTGAATTTTCATACAATTGAAGGTAAACTAAAATCAATTTTCCAATAAAAATGGTTTCCTACAGTACTTGTCCAGTGTAAATCGATGTCTGCATTGATTTGGACACATCATATGGAGGGGTTTACAAGTAAAAAAAAACTGCTTATTTAAAAAAAAAAAATTCATATAAAATCAAAAAAAGCAAATACAATTCAGTAAAACGAGGTGCAACTAAATGGTCCAATGTAGTATATCTGGTGTGGATTTGGTGTCACTGAGTCACATTACATGGAAGCTATTGATTTTTATTTCGATATTACATTTAAAAATCACAGTAAGATCGTATAAGGATAATATCCTATTGAAGGGCCTTTAGGGTTACCTATCCTACCTTGGCTGATGGTAATTTGCATTTCTTAACATTTCATAAGAAGAGATTGTCTGCTCTAAGTCATGGATTTTTTATTTGGGGAATTTAATATGCTTAATAGCTAAAGTTGGTCCTTAGCCTGCTGCTGCATATCAGCTCGATGGCCCTGTTAAGTTGTTTTTATATAGACTTAGATTCTACCGTATAATAGCTGGCATGGTGTTCTGTATCTAATGTGATTATGAGGAGGGAAGTTGATTACCGCAGCTCCCCAATCTCTGCTTGCGGGGTCAGAACTATATAAACCAAATGTAATCTTAGTACTCATTCGCATTCATAAAATAAATCTCCTCCCAGGCTGTGAGTTGGTGTGCTGATATGCACTGGTAAATAAAAGATAAACAATAACACATCTTCTTCATATTCATAAGCTACATAAACCAATTGTAAAGCAACAGATCAGAGATAAACAAACTCTGCTTGTTGTTTTTGACAACAGAAGTTTGATTTATAGTCTACATTTGCTTGCTAGAGTGATGAGAAAAGGCTCTTAGCCGCTTCCACACCAAGTACTTTGCCGTACTTAGTTCCCAGCACTTAGTGCCAGCACTTAGTACCCCCATGGAACTAAGTACAGATCGCGTTCACACCGGAATAAGTTCCCTGAGGGAAAATTACGCAAATGAAGCCGCTGACGTCACTTCTTCTTCTTCTGCTTTGGGTTTACTGGCAGGCTGCAAACCACTTCATGGCGTATACTGCCACCTGAAGTCCATGGCCGAAAGTCCCCGGAGTTGTTNTTTTTTTTTGTGTTGCCATAAGTTAGTCTCTCTCCGTTGGTGTTGGGGGCTAATGCTAATAATGCTAATGCCAGCAAATACAATGGCGGCTTCACAAAACTTTTCAGAGTTTTACGGGGCGTGGTTTGCAATTCGCCCAGCCAATCTAAATTTGTACTTTTCTCCCCAGGATAGTAACCTTTTTTACTCATCTCCTATTTCATAGTCTTTTATTATTATTATAGTTATTATTTAAAAAAATGTCTTGATTTTATTTTATTAATCTGTGTGAATCTTTGCTGTCCTGTTTTTCACACTTACTCTGTTGCTGCTTGTACAACTGAATTTCCCCATGGGGCTTAATAAAGGTTCATCTTATCTTATCTTAGTCCCACCTCTCTAGCAGGCACTAAAAATGGGGGTAAAAGTTCTCTGAGCTAAGTTCTCTTTTTGGTGTGAACGCTAAATTCCAGGCACTAACGGAACTAAACGGGAAAAAGTACGGGTAACAGTACTCCGGTGTGAAAGCGCCTATTGATGACAAAGGTCCGACATGTAGTTATTTGTGTCTACGAGTCCTCTGGCTATTACTTAATCTAAAAAAACAGCTATATGCTTTATTACTTGTGGTTTTGATTCGTAAGGAAGACAGTAATAAGGTGAGGGTTGAAACACAGCCTGACTCAAACTGATGCTATTTATGATCAAATCTTAACCCTTAAGAAACCTTTTTACTTTGACCAATAATTTAATTTACGATCACCATCATCTTCAGGTGTAGAACATGCTGAGTGCTAGTTATTAAATGCTGCGGAGATGTAAAGCTGCAACAATTCAAGTCAATTCATTTTTAAGTTGATCGAACAAAATTGAATCCAAACAATAAAGGTTAATATAATCATTTGTATATTTCTAGTCATTTTTCTCAAGCAAAAATATAGAATATTTGTTGGTAAAATATGAAATAATGATGTATTTGAACCTGTTAAACCCCATCCATCCGCCCGCCGGCGGGGAAAAAAATGCATAATCTGCAGGAAACAGCTTCTGAGGGCTTCTTAATATTTAATAAACTATGAATGTTTCATATCCATGTATCGGGAAGAAACTCAGCTAACTGATGATATGAACAATCTTTTGCAAAAAAAAAACACAAGACTAACACTGAGCCTCTGAATTAGCCCTGAGCAAAAAAATGCCAACGCCGTTAGCACAGAACTCACGGTATAACACCCTTATTACTTATCGTAAATGCAAATCCAACCCATCCATTAGCATCGTGAGATTACACAGATTTGATAGGTATCTGTATCATCACTCCATGATCAGAACTCGCGACATTAGAAACAAAACAGACATCACAACACGTGGCATTCGGTAGCAAAAACAGCAATATGTCTTACCTTTGATGTTGTCTGATCAAAAGTTGTCTTCAATGGCATTAAAACGATAAAAACGCTGCTGAAGGTTAATCCATTAATCCAATGTGTCTGTGTCCCTTTGAAATGATTTCTGATAATCCATCAGCAATAAACCTAGTTTTCAGATTTCAGAGCGTAAGAGGTTTCGCTTTAGGCAAACTGCGTGCGCATAGCCCCACTTCTCAATGTTAACGTTGGGGTGTATGTGCAAATTCCCCTTCGATTCTATTGGCTCTAACGGTTCAAAAGAGATGTCAATCATCAAAATCGACCAATGGGTTCCAGGGAAACGGCAAACGCCCATTTCAACCCAAATCACCTCAGAGGTGGAGTTTTTTTTGCTAAACCTCTCTAAAAAGGTCAAATGTCACTTGTTTTGCATCAATCTTGAAACAGGGTACTTATTATATGTTGTACTTTGGATTCCTTAAGCTTTTAGTCTAACTTACCATCATCCAAGGGTAGTTTTCACTATAAGTAAAAAATGTTATACTATGTTTAATCGGAATTTTCTTTAAAATAAAAAACATCTATATTGATTCTGACTTTTCTACATCCAACTCACAGGTTTATCATTACTTTGAGAAAAAGATTATTAATTTAACCCTTTTCATAAGTGTAGTTATGGTCATTTGTTCTGGGAATGTCATTTTCGAGCCTGAGACCTGAAAAACAGGCTTGGGGTTTAACAGGTTAATAAATTAGTATTGTTTTGGTTTTAAAACAAACAGTTTTAGGATATCCCTTTGGCAGTAAGCATTTTTTATTCCCTTGAGATGTTTTTTTAAATGATTGAATTTATGAAATAGTGCTTTGATTTAGCTCAAAGCAATATTATGCCTAAGGACAGTTTCAAAGAGCAGCTACTGTAGCATAGACTCTGTTTGCTTTAATAATATTTTGTGTTAAAAACAAAAAGGTGTGATGTGTAGGATGCCTAAAGGCCTTTTGATATAAACGTCTTGTACGTATTGCTTTGTTTCCTAGTTGTATGAAGATCCACTAGATTTAAATTGTTGTAAACAGGTCAGTGCTGCAGCATCAATTCAGTGGGTGATGAAACTCTTGAAGTTTTCTTGAAGTATCTTTAAATACCTTCTATCCTGATGATGCATAACCTATTAAGACAGACAGGAACATTAATAAGGAAGAATGGTTCAGTGTTTATTTATAGCAACAAACCGGTGTTCCTCGTGTGGAAACAAGGTTATTCTTTGGTACAAAGCGAACTCCAATAATGGCACAGCTGTTAACGATATGTAAAAATACAGAAACCACTTTGTCCTTGAACTAAAATACTTCTATTTTTTCTCCAAAGGGGATTTTCTTCAAGGACAATGACCTTGGGTGTTTTTATGTGTGAGAAGGAAAGTGTGCCATAGTGGGTGTTTTTCTTACTATGGAAAGACTTTTGAAAGTCACTGGGAGACCATGTACACAACCAGCTTACACATCCATCGTGTTATATGTCTGTGTGTTTGTATGGAGAATCAGAGCAGTGGAAGTGGTATTGCAGTCAAAGAGAGAGCTGAGCCAGAAGGCAAGGCTCTAAATCTACCGGTCCATCTTTGTTCCTACTCTCACCTTTGGTCATGAAAGTTGGGTCATGATCGAAAGTATGAGATCGCGATTACCAGCGGTCGAAATGGGTTTTCTCCGGAGGACGGCTGGCATCTCCCATAGGAATAAAGCGAGAAGTTTACAAGTAGTAAAAAGGAGCAAGTTGAGGTGGCACTTGGTAAGAAAACTACCTGGCCGTCTCCATAGGGTGGTGTTTCAGGCACGTCCAGCTGGGAGGAGACGGAGGGCACATGGCACCAGGTGGAGGGATGATATCTCAATGCTGGCCTGGGAGCGCCTTGGTATATCCCAGTAAGAGCTAGTTGATGTGGCCGGGGAAAGGGACGTTTTGGGCCCTCTGCTGGAACAGCTTCCTTCATGAGTCGACCACGTGTAGGCGGTTTTATGGTGGTATACATTGTGATTATTAGGGATGCTCCGATCGCCAATTTTGGGGCCGGAATCAGTATCGGCCGATACCGATCGCCGATTTGATCGAGTGGGCGGGGCCTATGGGGATCTTCCATTTAAAGTGTTGTTTAAAACTCAGATAATGGGGCTCATTCACTGGCGCTTCCA
>NW_011369951.1:1031643-1039218 GCF_000735185.1 Notothenia coriiceps
TACTGAAGCCTTCCGAGTAAATCGCCAGAACGCCGACACCTCCTCATCTACACCGCTCCCATGTTTTTTTTTGTGTTGCCATAAGTTAGTCTCTCTCCGTTGGTGTTGGGGGCTAATGCTAATAATGCTAATGCCAGCAAATNTCGGCCGATACCGATCGCCGATTTGATCGAGTGGGCGGGGCCTATGGGGATCTTCCATTTAAAGTGATGTTTAAAACTCAGATAATGGGGCTCATTCACTGGCGCTTCCACAAACAACAACCAACATAATTATTACATTCAAATGAAGTACATTATTCAAGTTTACATTAACTTTGGAGAATAACACGGAGAAATTAGCGGAAGCGCTCTCTTTTCCTCTCTCTCCCTCTCTCTCTCTCTCTCTCTCTTTCTTTCTCTCTCTCCCTCTCTCTCCCTCTCTCTCTCCCTCTCTCTCTCCCTCTCTCTCTCTCCAGACAGCCTTTCACTATCTCATGCAGCTCACTGATCCAGTAATGAGTGACCCGACAGTGAAGAATAAATATATGTATAACTAGTTTAGCTTGTTCCAGAGGTAGATAAAATATTTAAGTGTGTTTGGTCTAACTCTTAGTGTGTGTTGCTCCGCTCAGCGGTCTGTCACAGCGGGTGGAGCTGCAGGATTTCTGCTTCACACACGTTGCATACCGCTATTTTACTGTCCTTTTCGGACACCTTAAAATACTGCCAGACTGGTGAAGCCATCTTGGCGAGCTTGTTTTGCCGCACAAAGAGAAAAGTGTCATGTATTTTACGTCATCATTTTACGTCATGCGTTAGAGAGCACCGTGACTTTTCTCTTTGTGCGGCAAAACAAGCTCGCCAAGATGGCTTCACCAGTNTGAAATTTCACCGATATCTGTTACGGTTCTTCAACAAAACGTTCACATGTAAGAGGTTTATCTCTCATTCAGAACAATGAAAATGCTCTCCTCTCACTGATGACCATGGAAACCTTTGCTCTCTGGACACGTCGTTAGCTCAAATATAAACACCTGTGTCATGGAACACGATGATGTCATAACTCCAACTGACATGCCCAGAGCAGCAGATTTCAGATAATGGTTAACACAACTCTACGTCAATTATGGGGTGTCATCATATGCCGTTTCCATGGACGCATCCCTCGCCATAAAACACAATGTCGCTGTAACTCCAATGGACACGGTCCGATCGTCCACCAATCTTCACCTGTATATCACCTCTTCATGCCTCAAGAGCTGTACAGTACGTCAAATCTGACATCTCACCATATGCCGTTTCCATGGAAACGCATCCCTTGCCAAAAAACACGATGTTGTCGTAACTCCTATGCAAATGGTCAAAACAACACCAGACTTCAGATAATGGTTAATGGTCCAGACCTCAACAGCTCTATGTCAATTATGGGGTTTCATTATGCCGTTTCCATGGAAATGCATCTCTCGCCATAAAACACAATGTTGTCGTAACTCCTATGAAAATGGTTAAAACAGCACCAGACTTCAGATGATGGTTAATGGTCCAGCCCTCAACATGGTTATGTGCCATTAGTGAGTTTTCCTCAAAAGCTGTTGCTTCACCGTTTTTCAAATATAAATATAATTTGTAACTGAACTTTGTAAACTAGCAGAGATATGCCCAGTGTTGCGTGAATTAGCCTATGGAATTAGCCATAGACTGTAGCCTATATGTAAAGGAATTAGCGTATTGTAAATTAAGCTGTACGTTTAGTTTTAGGATAATACATTTACCTACATTTCGACTTTAAAATAACATTAGCAATTAACACATGGTTAATACAATTATTTATATGGATGGTTACAGTTAATTGTACCGGCTCGCATTCTTATAACTATTATTGCTGTGCAATCTGCAGTATCATACAGTCATTACTATGCCAGTGCATAAAACAGTGTTGTATGCTCTGGCTAACGATTGCAAAATGCGCATATTTATACTTTTGACCATGAATTATATAATATATATATATAGAGAGAGAACAAAAATATATAAAGAAAAAAAAAAAATATATATATATAAAGATTTTGACACTGCATCCGCTGGAGACTGAAACTTAATCCAACGTTATTGTTTTTCAAATGTGCTGTGCCAGTCTAACTTAAATATGACTGTAGATAAAGAAAGGGCAAGGCACTTTGATATTGATGAGACAGTGATTATTTATTTCAGTGCTAAGAAGAAAATGACAACTTCCTCCACGCCTTCTTCAAAACCTCCAAACTGCACATTACATTACAGTTATTTACTGCAGTGTTTTTCAGGCATCTCCTTCCCTAATACAAATATTAAACAAAATCACATAAAATAACTTTTTGAGGTCTGTAGATATTCAACTTTCTTTTGAATAATGTTGTTTTAAATGTAAGAGTGCATTATAAAAGACAATAGAGGGCCAACATGTTAACTATGCAGTTAATCCATTCAACAATGACGTGTTTCCAAGATTCAGATTCAAAGGTTTTATGTCATATGCACATAAGCTACAGTGTAGGAATGGCAATGAAAAATCTTCTGTCCCGAGCTCCTCCAACGAAGCAACATAGTTATACAAGACATAAAACAAATTCAAAATTAAATTAAGAATAATAAATTAGTGCAGGCAGGAATCTATATACACGTAAATAGAATAAGACATATGCAAGAACAGAATGTAAAGATAAATATTGTATAGTAAGGTGAAATTAAATCTTTTTTTTTATAAATAAGTTATAAGATGACGACAGATGAATGAATGTTGCTATTAAAATAATGTAAAAAAAGGTCATAATTAATCTGTTTTCAAAGCTTATTGCCAAAGTAGGATCATGCTTATTTTGCAGTTTTTAACATAGAGTACGTGGGGGAGAAATGGCAATTCTCTATCTATGATAAAGAGTCTTTGCATAAATTGAAGAGAAATGTGATGGTTTGCAAAACAATTCGATTGCTATGTTTCTGTACTGGCAAAATCTTAATTTGGCCTTTAATCAAAATAACATTACTCATCACTGATGTGCAAGCTGTGCCATAACAATTATTTAGCATTGTATTATGTATAAAATGTATTTAATTAGTAACAACAATTGACACCTACAAATGTAACCATAAAACTTATTTTTAAAAAAAAGGATCTGTACCCATGAGTCCGTGCTGAAGTGATGACTCTAGAAGTGTTCACTGCAAAGGCGAGAATAAACTTTGGGGGTCTATTTATTTCTCCGGATGTTCAGCACCCACTGGTCCAGCCTGTCTGGATCACCTAAAGGAAACCTTTATACAAAAATACATGAAAAGTTATATGTTAGGTGTGTAGGGTTACAGACTGCTTAACAAGCAAAACATAGAACTTACATTTGTGATACAATGCTGAAATGTAAAAATGTGACAATAAAAAAGCATAGGTGTTTTAATGCCATATTCACTTAATAACGCATGAACAACTTTTACAAATATTTCTATATAGTTTGTGTTGGTAAATTGTCATCTACGTTGCACATTTCCTGCTGAAATACATGCATACCAAGTTACTTCGTGGCACTTTGTTTTTTTTTAAATAGTGTAGTTCCACTATATAAACGTTACATTCATAATCAAACGAGACAATCTTCAAGAGAATTAGCTACTTTTTGTTATTCTTAATGCTTGTCATTCACACGTTAATAAAATAAAATAAGTACCGATACAGAGCAGAACAATTGTGGCGATGTTCAGCTTAACAAGCCTTGTTCAACATAATTTCTTAAGCTTGTACTACATACCTGCCAACCCTACCGATTTGGCCGGTAGTCTACCGCGTTTGACATGTTTCTACCGCCTACCGATTTAGCTGGCTTTCCCTACCGATCTTCCCAAATTATAAAAACTAAAAATGCCCCTTGGCGCACTGACAAGCTCGCTCCTATCCAATGAAATTGTATTTACTCATCATGTGATTAGTGTTTGGTTTTGCCGCCCCGGTGTTGTTTATTCACACAGCGACACACTGACAGCGACACACTGACAGCGAGACACAGCAACACACAGCGAAAGGTTTTGATGGTTTTGGTATGGAAATTCCAGAGAAGAAGAAGCCCACCAAGCCAAGACAATGTATTTAAAGCCAAGTGGACAGCAGATCACTCATTCATCAAGGTAGCGCGGAGAGGAGAGAAGCACGCATTCTTCGAATTGTGTAGGTCCGACTTCTCGATTTGCCATGGCGGACAAAACGATGTAGATAAACACATATCCACCGAAAAACACAAAAGTAATGCGATGGCAGTCAAGGGTACTACTTCATCTGTCATGAATATGTTTGTTAAGACGCACCAGTCAACTGCTGTGATTAATGCCGAAGTGTTATTCCAAGGAATGGTGATCGAGCAGAATCTACCACTCGCCTTGAAGGATCACTACTCAAAGCTGGTGTCTCAGATGTTTCCGGATAGTGAAATTGCTCGGCAATATGCATGTGGACGTACCAAAGCAACACATATAGCGTACAGTGTGGCAAGCCACTCGGTTGACGGACTGAAAAAGGCTGTGGGTTTGAAGAAGGCGCCGTACAGCTTGGCAACTGATGGGAGTAGCGACGAAGAAGACAAGTTTTTCCCAGTACTTATCACTCATGTGGATGAAGAGACTGGCCTGATCACAACTTCATTCCTTGACATGCCAGTTGTAAATGAAGCGACTGGTGAGAACATCGCATCGGCCCTCAAGGCGTCCCTTAAACAAGGTGGATTAGATGTTGAACAGTTTGTGGCTCTCTCGTCAGACAACGCGTCTGTAATGACTGGACAGCATCGTGGTGTGATGAGCTACCTCCGCAAGGGCAACAAAGACATCCATTTAGTGGGATGCCCATGCCACCCTAGTGCACTGGCAGCCAAGACTGGTGGGAAAGCGCTGCGAAGTTTCGATGAGGAGGATTTCATCATAGACCTCTACTATCATTTTGATAAAAGGTGGGCAAAGTTATTACTGAACACTTCATATACAATTCAGGGAATATATTTGCAAGCTTTACAATTTATATGAGTGTTTTATCTTTTAACCTTAATTTGTTATATTTAATTACTAGAAGACAAATGGCATATAAATTATATTAAACTTATATTCAAGTTCATTATTAAACTATTTTTACATTTCTGTTTCTTAGTGCCAAGAGGAAGCATCAACTGAGGGAGTTTCTCGTCTTCAACGATGTGGTCGTGAGGAAGATCCTGAAGCACGTTTCCACAAGATGGCTCAGCCTACACAAGTGCATTGAGAGGACGCTCAATCTCTGGGAAGGCTTGATGTCCTACATCTTGTCAACCTTCGATGCTGATGAAGATGAATGGAGCCTCCGTCGAAGAGACAGAGGTAAGCTCAGCATTGGTATTTATTTTGAGAACCATATACAAATATTTAGTGAAAATGTTTAGGCATAGTGTTAATGCTATCATAAATAAATAGGCTACATTCTGAAAAGAATAATAACTAATCTTCGATATCTTAGATGATTTAGGTAGCTAATTTATTAATTTAATTAAGTATTATAGAGTAATTATTTACTTATACTCTACATTTTGGGAAAAGTGAAATATATCTCATTACGAAATATAGACAATGCATGTTTACTTTATATGTTGTGAAAACATTTTTTTTTTAATGTTCTTCATCAACCAACATATACCTTATTTTTGTATTAATATTTTAGCCACCTATTACCTTTCATTTAGGTTGAAGAAGGGTGGTGCTCGTGAACAGAGGCTTCTGAAAGTATTCAAGAGTCCAACAGCACAGCTGTACATGTACTTTCTACATGCCATCCTGCCAAACTTTGACGGCTTCAACGTACTCCTGCAGTCTGGCGCCCCAATGATTCATCGGCTGTATCCATCAATGCTGAAGATCTATCAGGTATTCTAACTATTGTAGATGTATTTTAGCTATATCTCTGACAGTGAGGTAAAGCCTACGGACACCACGAGGCCTGTCTGTAAGAAATGTATTAATTGTATTTAATACGAATTCTTGTCATTTATTTTATTTATTGTTCTCATTGTTTAAAAGTTTGTGTTATGGTTATGGTTCTGGTGTGAAATAAAGCACAATAATTACATTTAAGACTGTTTCCCTTTTTTTAAGAAAAGTATAGAAAAATAATCGGAATCGCAATTCTTGACTTGGTATCGTTATCAAAACCAAAATGTTGGTATCGTGACAACACTAATATAAACACTTATTGCACTATTACTCTTTGTTAAAGCATTTTTTTTTTGTATTTACTATTGACTTGCACTATATTTTTCTGTTTATCTGTGTTTTGTGTTACACTGTTGGAGAAGCTTGTAGCTACACTGTAGCTATGTTCGGATGACTAAATAAAGAACCTTAAACCAAACACAGAGAAAAGTTATGAACTGAAGAGAACAGACTAATAGAAATCATTTAATACATGTTAATGAGAACACTTACATTACATTACATGTGACTTGTTAGACGCTTTTATCCAAAGCGATTTACATACTCAATACAGTGGACAATCCCAACAGGAGCAATTTGGGGTGAAGTGTCTTGCCCAGGGACACAACGACATGCTGACTGCAGTGGGGTTTGAACCTGTGACCCCCTGATTCGAACACCACCGCACAACCCATTGCGCCACACACCTCCACACCGGGCGCTTCGTAAGGTCTGCTCTTTCTTGGAAGAAGATTTAAATATTTTAATACCCTGGATTTTTTTTTTAGAACCATACAAAACATCAAATCTTCCAACTGAAGATTTTTACAAGATTACCGCTACAAAAAACAACTCAACATCTTTAATATTGAACCATCCCCATTATGTAGATTCTGTGATGAGGAAGAGGAAGACCAGATTGCATTTCTTTTTTATTGTCCATATGTTGCAAGTCTGTGGTCTAAGATTCAAAATTGGCTGAAGACACTCACTATTGAATTTACATTTACACCCTTTAATATTTTATTTGGGCTTTTAGATGAAGACCGCACATAGTTAATAAATAAGGAGTAATCTTAATTTAACCCTCTATGGTATGATGTTGCCTCCAGGCAACATACCCATTTTTTGCCTTTTGCATGCACAATACATCTCAAATTATGATGCAATACTTTAAAAACAAGGCAGGACCATAAGGAACCAATAGTAGTGTTTGAATTTTTCCCATGAATCTCTGGCGGCCAATTTGAAGACCCTGTTTGCTGCCTTTCCCACAAGGATCAGCTCAGCCATTTCTCCCCAAGAAATGTGTCTAAAAACGTAATTTCCTGCGCATTTCTTGNAAAAAAATGTTTTTCGGGGTTCAGGTGTTTTGTTTGATTTTATATAAACAAAGTCTTGGCTTTCAGAATATGAAACTTTTATTTCCAAAATCACACGATAAATACATTTTTGAAGCTTGTAAAGGGAAGATGACAGCTCTCACTCGCTACTCTGCTGTTCTGCATCGCTGCTTTATGGGCATAGATATTTCTCAAAATAATTTTTGTGAACATAAACATTTTTTGTGTGTAAATATGTGATTTGCAAATGTAAAACACCATCCACAAATGCATTTAAAAGATTTAAAAACTCACAAATA
>NW_011369951.1:1039263-1040073 GCF_000735185.1 Notothenia coriiceps
ATCGTTAAGGCATTTACAGAGGGTGGGTGAAAGCTGCACAGCACATCAACCTAGGACGGAGCTGCATTCCATGGAGGATCTCTACTTCCAGCGGCTCAGGAAGAAGGCCTCAGGATGATCAAGACCTCTGCATCATTTATGAGAATACAGTCATTAGATTTAACACAACATGTTACACACGGGGTATTAGTGGTTTTAAAACATATCAGTATTTATTTATTTATCATGTTATGCTTTTTGTGTGCACTGAGGATCTACAAACAGGCGTTTTGTTAATCATTTTAAGATTGGCTTTAATCAATTAGTGCAAAATTAATTCTCATATGAGAAAATGAGAGGTAACATGAGAGAGAGAGAGAAGAGAGAGGGAAGAGAGAGTACTAACTGTTCGGTCCTGCTGCCAACTGCCTTTATAATTTTATAATTATAAAAAATATTGTAAATTATATTTGTTGATAAGGGAAAGCGGGCCCCATTCCTTACTTTCCTATTGCCCTGAATCACAAAACTGCCCCTGTGAAGCTTTTTCTTAATTACTGGCACACAGACAGCAGGGACATGAAACAATGGCATTTCTAAAGAATGACATATGGAAACTTAAAGCTAAGTATCTATTAATTAACTTAAAAACTGCTCAAGCATTAGAAAGACACCAAGATGGTAGTACAGATGACGGAATAATAATAATAATAATAATGAGAATATGTAACAATTAAATAAAAACTGATATATAGCTTAAAATGATATTTTTGTTACCTAATAGAGCTTTTGAATTGAAGTTCCATAAAAAGGACAATCATGGGGGAACTT
>NW_011369951.1:1040102-1047441 GCF_000735185.1 Notothenia coriiceps
CTTGCCAACACTGATAATTCTGCCACTCTTTCTGACTTTTTAGTTTAAAAAAACATTAAGACAAATAATTACAGATAATTATTACTTTACCGCCCTTCTGAATCCTGCTTATTCTTTGGGTAGACAGGTGCTGGCTGTATGGTGGTTATTCTGGGTAGGGCAATTTACAGGTCTTGTTTTCAGGTGTAGAATTTGAGACGACCACTGTGTCGACAGCATAGAGTGCCACAGTCAGTGACGCGTCCTAAAACCCGGACGCGTCACTGATGTCTTATTATACATCCATGGGAACAGGCCGTTCTTATTATACATCCATGGAACAGGGGAACAGACCGTTCTTATTATACATCCATGGAACAGGCGTAGGGGGGCGTGCTATTGACGTCGTTCCTCTGTAATAAACGCTGATTGGATTGTTCATGAAATGTTAATGCCCTCTTTCCGCTGGTCCTGCCTCCATAGTACACGTTTCAGAGGCTCGAGACACCGGAGACGATAGGAGGGAGCCATGGATGTATAATAAGAACGGGGGAGCTCTGTAGGTAGTTATTTTTGTTTGGTCCTCCTGATCCGTTTGCTAACGAAAATGCAACATTTAGAGACATGTCAAAAGTAGGTCTCACGGATTTTGGTGCCCTCTGAAAAACATTATGGACTAAACCATGATTGGCTCACCCCTCTGTGGCGGGAGTTTCGTGACTCAACAGCAGCATAACGTAACTTCTGCCGGCCGGCTTTCTATTACCTTCAAGAGCACCACACAAAGGAAGTGTTCCTGTCAAACCGAGTGCGACTGTGCGAGGGGAAAGTTCTCACGCTTTTAAAATAAATGGCTCGGTTTCTTCAGTGTAGGTGACAGACAGCATCCGGTAACGTACAGCTCTTTCTACGCTAACGCTGAACACTGTAGAATGAATCCAGCTCGTCGCTGTTCGGCTTTGTTAAGCCAACTATGTGCCCCCTCGAGGGGAGGGACGGCAGCCGGTTCGACACGCTGCTGTCACTCCGCTGTCAGTGGAGGAGAAGGGGGACTCAAAAGGACCTGTCCTCAGCTGAAGCCGAGTAGAGCGTCCAACACTGGGGCAGCATCAGGTAGGACCACCGTATACCTTCTTACCTTCAGTAGGCTCCTCACTAGCGTGACAGCTCTAACGTTACAATAGCTCTATCGGGCTTTCTCACGTTCCCCAATTACGTCACAAACAATAAGCCTACGTCAAAGCGCGCTGACTCATCAGTTCTGTCACTCTCTTATGACTCAAAATGGGATTGATGAAACGATCTATAACATTTCAAAAACCTTCTTCTTGAAAATGTATCAACAGAGATACTACAGTTTTATCCGTCTTTATTAAGGTAACGTCGTTACTACTATCCAACATATTTAAAATGGTATACTTGTTGTTCACCTAAGCTCCAAACTGTCTTCAAAGTGCGACCAACACATTAGTTCTGATTCTCTGATGAGGATTGAACAGGACCCCTTCCTCAGTGTATGTATGAGGTCTGTAGAGTCTACACCTCAGACCCATATGTAGGGACCTGACTCCCAGCTACAAGAGAAACAAATACGTTCAAATCCTTACAGAGGGCATTCATGTAATCAAATACAAGTATTTAATAAAATAAGAAATGAAATGGATTTGCATGAAGTGATGGTTAGATGAGGGGCCGGCATGCGGCTCTTCATCCCCTCAAAGCCCTGTAGCTTTGAGAACAAATAATAAGGAAATTAATTCTAATCATTTGTTGCAAAGCGGAGAATCTTTTCACAAGACTTCAAGGTGATACTGTGACATTAAGATACACATTCAACACTTACGCACCATTTACCTGTTGGTCGCTAATTCTGACATTTTGACTCCGTCCTCAGAAAGCTGCCCATGGTTGAATAATACAAACGCTTGAATTCTGCAAGGACTATGCAGAACTATTTGCTTTTTTTGCTAACAATGCTGGCTTACTTTTATGCTTTATATGTGGTGAGAATTTAGCAAACAACAATAAAGGTAATGTTGAAGAACAAGCACTGGGCAAAAAAAAGGGCAATTTTGGAAAAGCTGCAAGAGCTGAGCAGAAGAAATATACTTTCAAGAAGTGGATGAACTAAACTCAACTACTGCTTTTAGTATTGTGGCCGCTCAGAAGATAGTAAGGCATCGACAACGCATGACAAAAGCATTCATTGGAATATCTTCTCTATTTTCGGACCTCAAAAACTAACGTAAATGTAGAGTTGTTCCAGACATCAGCACACAGAAAGTTGAGGACATAAACTCAGCTCTACTGACAGCACAATTAAACAGACATTCATGGTAATAAATAAAGAGTGGCCTGGGAGAAGAGCAGTGGGGACAGCAGAGAGTCCTGGAGGCATGATGGCCTGGTGATGAACGCCAAGCTGAAGTCCAAAAACATGTCCCAGTATATGTCCCTGGGGGTCTGTGGGGTAGTCCCATGGTGGTCCGCTCTGAGGAGTTTGAAACCTTCAGATGACGTGTAGGATGTGTTCATCAAAACAGGTTCTACACCAGATGTATTTACAGAGGCGCTGTTCAACACGCTACTCCTGCAAATTCCTTGGAGGGCTGCTGCTCTTCCAACAAGGAATACTAAATATTTAGTGTATTTACAATGAAATCAAAACCCATCCACACGTTAAAGAGTTGATCTTTATCAGTCCTGTAATTCATTTTTTGTCAAAAGATTTGGAAGACCACTTTAGTGCTAGTTTGGTATGAAAAAGAAAAGTGATCATGGTTGTGACTTTGCAGAAGTTTAGATGTTTAGATGTACTCGTCTGTCTTGTGGTGGCGCTCTTGTTTGTGACCACTTGTATTTAATCTCAGTGAAACTGACACAGGATGTTCTTCAGACGGCTCTCTAGCAGCTGCTGGTCTGAGCAGCCTTTGTTTCCTTCCTGCAAACTCTGACACTGCATGTCGTGCCACACTCAACTAGCTGACAGATAGGATAGTAGGACTGTGCTGAGAACAAGAGCTCAAGCTGCTGCTTAGATGTTAGCACACAGGATTGACCTGGTTGCTTCCGATACGAAGAAAGAGTGCAGCAGATCAGTGCCGCTCCATTAGTAAGGCCTTATCTTACTCAGAGAAGAGCAATAGAAAAGCAGCAGCAATAGGCAGGGTTACATTGTTTGCTTTTTGATATTATTTGATTCAATATTAACAAGAAATGTTTTTAATAGAATTGATAGGCTTAAAAGAACACTTGTGAACAACATGAATACATTTGAAGTGGTGGTGTTGTTAGCAGTAACATAGCCGCATGATGCTTGGTTCCGCATTGTGTTTGTGTCCACCTGATGAATGTCCAAATCCTCTTTGTTTTAGCTTTGGTATTGTCTTACATAAGTAGAGAACAAACAGACATGGCAGCCAGGTGCTTGTTCTTCATGTGGTACAGTATTGTGCTAGAATTCCTTTTACATGCACTGCTAGCTAGTAAAGGTGTTGAGCCAGTGTTTGGGTCAGAGTCTTCAGCTCTAACCAGGTTGAAAGGTTGTCTATTGTAGGTATTGTCACATGGAAACAGGCTAGGTTCATAACGGTGGTGGTCAGGTCATGCACATTGTCATGAACATCCCCCCCCCCATGGCCTGGGTCAGCAGCTCAATTGTTTCCCAAATTAGCCATCTGAAATTCTGGGTGTTCTCTGGAGGCTCAAAGTCTTAATGTAACTTTGTGCACTTCTTTACTGGCCTCAGTGAGTCATGGGATTGGTCAGGCCAAGTTGCATAACCCACAAGACACGGGTCAATAGAGTGCGCACTATGTAACATCACTCACTCACTCACGGCATGTCTGTTTGGACAGCTATATAGGGCTCACTGCAGACTTTACATCTGCTAAATGTGACTCTGAGACACTTGCTAAATCAGATGTTGAGAACAACAGTTTATCTTTGTTAGTGGTCAACAGGATTTTAGTAATGATTATCAGAGTTTAAACTCAAACAACGGTGGACAGAAAAACATTGTATGAAGTGTGTGAGCATGCACACACACACATACTCAGGACAATCCTTATTTCAGGCTTCACCCTGTACCACTTCATCTAATATGTCCGTCTGGCAATTGAGCTAATGCTCATGTGTTTGCCATAGCAGAGGAATTTCATCTGTCTTTGTAACCCCACTCCCACAGTGTGCAGTATTAAGCAGCAGCTTCACTCAGGCCTGGAGCTGGACTTCAGCCAAGCAACAGTTTGAGTACAAAATGAGGGAGATACCGTTTCCTATTATAACAATTCACTGTGTACCTTTTACAAAATGTGCACAAGTGTGTGGAAGCGTGTTCAAATATCAACAAAGTAAAGCAGGAAGTACTGAATGTTACCTACTGCAAGAGGAATGTTGTCTTTCTGGACCAGTGCGCAACTTATTAGGAAAAGTTTAGCTCTGCATACCTCTCTGAAGCAGTACACAGAGCTAGTGTGGATACAATTACAATTATGACACTGTTGATATTGTATATTTTTTTCTTGTCACCAAATCCCATGAACAGAGCCAAAGCAACAATGTGTGGCTCTGACTGTGCCCTCCTTATTCTGCCCACGCTGCAGGCCGTTTATTCTGTTACTGAGGGAGAGCATTCCTGAATGTGTGTGTGTGTGTGTGTGTGTGTGTGTGTGTGTGTGTGTGTGTGTGTGTGTGTGTGTGTGTGTGTGTGTGTGTGTGTGTGTGTGTGTGTGTGTGGTCACGAGTCACTCTGCCATAGTGTTGAGAGTCACTCTGCCATCCCATAGCACATCCAGCAGGCTGTCAGCAGGGAGAGGAGTGCCAGGAATGCTGAGAGGACAACAGGCGGGGGGAAAGGAAGAGTTAGGTATATAACCCGTGGACAAAACAGAAAGGTGTGTTTGTTTTTTCATCGTGATTAGTTCCATTTTAGTATTGTTTTGTCATTAGAGAGCAGTTGAATGAGATCTGGTCTGTTGAGTCTCCCTCTCCTAAATGAGCTGGAGTTTGAATGATGTCATCATAGAATAAGCATCCAGACTGTTGGAATCACCACAGCTGTGTATGAAAGGTAGCCCGGCACAACCAAGACACAGAGCTTGTAGGTTTCATTGACACAGTGTCCGAGGGGAGCTGATGCAGTTGCCTGGCTAACTAACTACAGTTAGTGTTGCATTCAGTGTCCGACCGGCGATCAGTTGTTTGGTTTTTTGTTCTGTAGCTCTGCTATAATATTGCCTACTATAGGTACAGGTGTGGACCCAGTGGCGGTTCTAGCTGATATGGTGCACCTTTCGTCTTTTAATCAAGCCTCCAGTATTGAAAATGACACAAAGGACTTGTCAGTACGATTACTTTTTGAGGTGCTTGCTAAATGAAGGTGACTAAATCAACAACGGTTATAGTGGTTGTTTATAAGATTTTTATTGCAGGGCTACACATTATCGTTCTGAAGTAAGATGGTTTGAAATGATTACAATGTTAGGAACAACAAGTAGCAATGGAGTTAAGGTTACTAGCATCATTTAATGACATGCTTAATAAAGCCCAACTAAATAAATAAGATGTTACAGATGCATACCTTTATCTTTTCTCTTCTTCTTCTTTTCTTTCTAAACTGGGCCCGTGATGCGTTGTGCCTTTTTTTCTCCATCACCGTAGGTATTAATGTTCGACCCAAGAATCAATGCATAGCGTACCCCTCCCCCAACACTGTCAACTACAGGTCAAGACGGTACCAAGTTGCCGTAGTCCGTTTTTAAATAATTCTTTATTGTTTCATGAAACCCAGGCCAGGAAAAAAATACATCTGCATAACTATTCATATTGTATGAATGAATTTGGTGGCATTTTGAGGCGTGAGATTAATTGAACTAATTGCGGTACTACTTTATAAACATCAAAAGTGTTTATTTGATAGATAGTTTACCCGCCGCCCCCCTCTCTCTCCCCCATGGTGAGGCGACCTGAGATCACACCCGCCCTTCTTTGAGTAGAGGGGGGCGGCGGGTAAACTATCTATCAAATAAACACTTTTGATGTTTNCTTCAGAGCCACTATTTCAAGTATACTACGTCATCGAGTGGCACAGAATGCTGGGCATTTAGGCCCAATCCCAAACCACGCCCTACACACTACCCCTCCGTTTGTGCGTTCACACGGAGGGTCCGCCACATTAAGGCCCATTCCCAAACCGCCCCCTACACCCTACCACTCCATTTGCGCGTTCACGCGGAGGGTCCACCATATTAAGTGCTGTTCCAAACCAACGAGTATGGAGCGGTGTGGAAGGGGAGTGGGCTATCAAGTCATCGGTGCTGACTTGAGACGGTCTCCACCTGACCGGTCTCAACGCTGTGTGTGTCCGTCAGGAAACACGCTGTTTACAAGTAGTTCCATCAAACATCCACTGATAAACTGCGATGTTAACAACCTCATGATAACCTCATCTTTTTTTAACTTAGGATCATACCTGTGTTTAGTCTAGAAAAAGGTAAATGTGTGCATTTTATTATAAAGTTGTGTATACTTACAGATTGTTGCAAAAACTAAGAAGCTTATAAACATCAGGTTTAAAACTAAAAGAGCTTTACAAAAAAGCTTTAACACAATTAAAGATGTTTGGAGTTTTATTTGAGTTATTAATTTACATTTTTTGTCTTTGGCTGATTTCAAACCGTTGTCACATACAGTTATGGCATTTCCTGTTTCTGCCGGAGAGAGGGGAGTTTGTCCCAAAGCTTGCCGCTGTATTTACTCCCTCCATCTAACAGGAGGGAGCCTCGTTGAGCTGCGAGTGTGGCTACAGACGGAGTTCACTCCGTCACGGAGGGGTAGGGTCGAGGGAGTGGTTTGGGGTTGGGCCTGAGTGTCTCGTTTGCAAATGCTTCATTAAGTTGCTTGTGTTACCCCCTTTACTATGGCGTTATATTTGTGCCTCTATCCTGAGCACGCAATGAAACATGTTGAGCTTAGAAAATGCTATTGAGCGCACACTTGAACATTTTTGAGCACAGAGAAATATATTTTCTCATTAAACTCCTGCTCCGTGCGCAAGCAGACCGCTGCACGCGCTCTCTCTCCCTCGCTCGCTCGACCTCTCCAGCCTGTGCACGCTCAGCTTTGCCTGCGCTCGCTCAAGTTGTCACAGCGTTACAAATGTGCCACAAAACCAACCAATCGGAGAACTCGAGAAGGACAATTCTGATTGGCTGGTCGTCTCCAATCATATCTTCTATCTGAGATGAGAGAGGGATTTTCGGTTGCCATCAGGCTGTTGACGTTCTTATTACACATCCATCGTTGACATTTACAGGACATGACAGACTTGAATGAAGAGAATAGCACGCCACAGTGTCAG
>NW_011369951.1:1047481-1074238 GCF_000735185.1 Notothenia coriiceps
GCACGCCGGGCCCAACGCACTCCAATCGCAGCACACAACCGGCGCGCACCTGCTGGAGATGACTTCAAAGCCTGTGACTCAGGCCCAATCCTAGACCACTCCATCGACCCTACCTCTCCGTGACGGAGTGATCTCCGCCTGTAGCCACACTCGCAGCTTAACGTGGCTCCCTCCTGTCAGATGGAGGGAGTAAATACAGCGGCAAACTTTGGGACAAACTCCCCTCTTTCCGGCAGAAACAGGAAATGCCGTAACTGTGTGTAACAACGGTTTCAAATCAGCATCTCTTTGACAAAAAATAAAATTAATAACTCAAATAAAACTCCAAACATCTTTCATTGTGTTACTTTTTTGTAAAGCTCTTAGTTTTAAACCTGATGTTTATAAGCTTCTTAGTTTTTGCAACAGTCTGTAAATATACACAACTTTATAATGAAATGCACAGATTTACCTTTTTCTAGACTAAACACATGTATGATCCTAAGTTAAAAAAAGATGAGGTTATCATGAGGTTGTTAACATCGTAGTTTATCAGTGGATGTTTGCAGGAACTGTTTGTAAACAGCGTGTTTCCTGACGGACACGCACAGCGTTGAGTCCGGTCAGGTAGGGCAGCACCGCTGCAGACTCGCTGTTTGAGGGCTTGATAACCCACTCCCCCTCCACACTCGTTGGTTTGGAACAGCACCTCTCGGGCGGACTCTCTGCGCAAACGGAGGGGTAGGGGGTGGAATTGGGCCTTAATGACAATTTGTTTACACTTATCTCCCTCTCTTCATCAGTTTGTCCGATGGGTGGCAGCAGCAGCAGGCTGTTTGGTACGTTGGCCCAGTCCCTGAACAGCGCCCCCTTGGCCCAACTGGAGGCATACCCAGACCAGGACCCGGAGGAGCTGCTGAGACTGTGTGAGGAGGTCCTGCAGAGGCGTCCGGCCCGCCCACACCGCAACCTGGTCTATCCCAGCAGCATGGCCCCCCGCCACAAACAAAACTCGTCCATACGGATCATGCAGTGGAACATTCTGGCACAAGGTAGAGATGTAGAAAGCACTGCAATACACTGTTCGGTAAAACGGTACAGGACCCAATCCTGCCTGTATTGGTACTTAAAGAATAACAGTGTTCTAATATAAATGTTTTAATGAGAGCTGTCTGACAGCAGCGCTCTGCCTGAGATATAAGAACGTGTTCCTGGATTTAGGCAGGCTTGTCAACAAAGCACTCACTGAGAATGGTCCAATACGTACCTACCTTTGTTGCCTTTTTTGCAATATCATTGTTAATTTTTTCTAATGCCGATTAGCAAACTTTTTTTCTTTTATCTGATAGCTTGTTGTGATAGAGAATGGAGTTTGAGTTGAGAGACAATGTCTAAGACCACACTTTTTAAAGTAGCCTGTTTACAAGCTAAATATAAGCTAAATCTCCAGAGTTCTATTCAGTGAAATAACTATAGAGCTATTTTACTTTGGTTGAGACATTCATGTTCCCCTCAGGACAATCAGTAATCACTTAAGTGATCCACTGGATTTTCATCTAGCACCACTATTGTGTCCAATTGCTTTCAGTAATTAGTTTTTTCAATCATCTGCCAAACTAAAGACATCCATCATACTCTGCTGCAGTGTGTTCTTAATGGTAATGTTGGAAAATGCTAATTAAGATGTTTCCATACATTCTAGTCATAAGTACAGACTGAGGCTAAAATGAATGTCTCTGTGTTTCTTTGCAGCTCTTGGTGAGGGGAAGGACGGGTTTATTCGATGTCCATTGGACGCTCTTAACTGGGAGGAGAGGAAGTACCTGATCTTGGAGGAGATCCTTACTCACAGCCCAGACATCCTGTGCCTGCAGGAAGTAGACCACTACTACGACACTTTCCAGCCAATCATGGCCAGCCTCGGTTACCAAGGCAGCTTCCTGGCCAAACCCTGGTCCCCCTGTCTGGATGTGGAGCAGAACAACGGTCCTGATGGCTGCGCTCTGTTCTACCGCCGGTCACGCTTCTCTCTGCAGGCCACAGCTCACCTGAGGCTGTCGGCCATGATGCTGCCCACCAACCAGGTGGCCATCGTCCAGACGCTGAGCTGCCGGGCAACGGGCCGGCGGCTGTGTGTCGCCGTCACCCATCTGAAAGCTCGGAGCGGCTGGGAGAGGCTGCGCAGTGTGCAGGGGGCAGATCTGCTGCAGAGTTTACGCAGCATCACATCCCAAGGGGGGCCCAGCAGCCCTGAGGAGGGGGCAGGCCCCGTCCCGCTGGTCGTGTGTGGAGACTTTAATGCTGAGCCCTCAGAGGACGTGTACCGCCGCTTCAGCTCCTCCACACTCCGTCTGGATTCGGCGTACAAGATGCTGAGCTCTGACGGACAGACTGAGCCCGCCTACACCTCCTGGAAGATCCGCCCCTCTGGAGAGAGCTGCAGCACTTTGGACTACATCTGGTATACCCATGATGCTTTGAGTGTGGACTGCCTGTTGGACATTCCCACTGAGGAGCAGATCGGCCCCGACCGCCTCCCCTCCTACCATTACCCCTCGGACCATTTATCCCTGCTCTGTGACCTCAGCTTCAGGGAGGGCCCCCACATGCTGATGTAGGCCACCTGGACCAATAGAAAGACTGCTGAGTGGACACCCTTACTGTCAATCACAGCAGGGAAACATTGGAGCGTGAACCATTTCCAAACATAAGACACAATCATTTTTCTTATCTATTGCTATTATCTTAACGGGGAACATTAGAGAAATGAGACATGTTGATGGAAGAGCTTTTAGTTTCAGGTTTTTATTTAGATTTGATCCAGTGACCTGTCCCAAGTAACTTTTTAACTGAACGCGCTTTCTGTAAATGAACTTCAGATAAAAAGCCAGCTCGGGGATTCTTCTGCTGGAGTTTGAACACTGGACACCAATGCTATTATTACTTCTATTTAATGACTTGTTCTTTATACTTTCTGTCATAAGGTTATGCTTTTCCTATAGTGTTTTGAAATAAATTATTTTGAATTGAAGCAATTCTCCATTGTTTGTTATTTGGAGATTAGTAATCATGAAGATGTTGTTACTGTGACTCCACTGAACATGAAGAGACATTTTGTTATTTACAAATAAAGTCATTTTCACTCACTGATTTCCTGTTTGCCACAGAGTTCTGAAAAGGGATGATGTTTGCCTGTGTTCAGGAGCCAATTAGCTGGCAATTAGGAATGTGGGATGAGTCAAGAGAAGACGGTTCCCCACAGATACTGTCGCCACATACACTTTATGTGGCCTAAAGAATCTGGACAACAGTGTGTGCTTTCAACTTTCTGTTGTCTCTTTTGTGCTCGAACACAAATACTCTGCAGATCGCTGCTATCCATCTGCCTGCCAGCTGCTCAGCATTAGACCTACTAGCCTCCTCTGAAGCAGTGATGGAACAACCTTCCCTCTGGACTCGGCCACAACACACTCTTTTGTGAGGGAAGAAGGTCCACTCTGTAGCAATGCAGTATGAGCATGAGTTTCTGTAGTTCCGACACCAGCACATCATAACGTCTTTTCTCCAGCCGATCGCTTCTCAGGAATTGCATTCTGTGGTTTTCCCATATCAGTCATTGAACCCTACAAACGTAGTTTTGAACCAGGTGCGACCGAACCTACTTCCAAGAGAATATCAAATGTAAAATCATTCAGAAATTAAAGGAGGATGTTGACACATCATGGATGTGACTAAATAAATATTGATATTAAGATTTATAATTTTATAAACTTATAAATCTTACCTGCCATGGATGAAGAGCAGGGGAAACCGGGTGGCAAAGGGTCTTTCAGGGGGACAGCTGCCACTGAGTATGCCTGATTCTTTTTACATTAAATGATTGTCTGGAAGAAATGTCACAAACACATTAAATCCATAGTTATCCCCCCCCCCCGCCATGGTGTTTCACAGCAGCACAGCGCCTCTCTGTGGACGGATGCACAAACAACACTTATTTAAAAAGAGCTACTAAATAATTATCAAAATGTAATTTTCCAATTTTTGAATAAGACAACTTCAGCCAGTTGGAATTCACATTTGTTTGTTTTTTATAATACATATTTGCAGTAAAATCTACTTCAATACGCTGATAGTACAAGAAAAAAATAGTATATTATACTTCAGATATAGAGCACACCATTTACTTCTTTAAGCAGACATCCTTTCACTCCCTTTTTATGGACAGTAAAAAAACAGTGCTGTGGAGTAACAGGAAACAAAGACATTAACTCATACTACGTCTGTCCGATACACGCTGAGTATCAAAAATGCTTTTTACATTTCTGTTCTGGCTTTTTATATCACCTTCCATTACAAAAAGGTTATAATTTACAATCTAAGGCGGCCCATTTGGTGTGAGCTCCGAAGGGTGGGTGGGTGTGTGTGTGTGTGTGTGTGTGTGTGTGTGTGTGTGTGTGTGTGTGTGTGTGTGTGTGTTCAACAGTCCCTTTTATCCTCTGTGGGTTCGGCAGCTCCACAGTAACAGGATGCGTCTCCAGGAGACCAATGTCAGGCTGAATGTCTGAGCCAATCAGAGAGCAGCTCTGCTCTATGTGTGGGGTAGGGTGGGGTATGGGGGGGTGGGGGTGTCCTGCACTTCCTCAGCAGTGTCCACAGTCACTTCCTGCCTCCCACCCCCCCAGGGAGGGCGGCACACTCAGGAGGAGCTGGTGTCTGCTGATGGAGGCTCCGCTGCTGCCTCTGCTTGGGGCTTACTGCTGGGAGGCTTGGAGGGCTGGGGGGGGGTTTTAGGTGTGGCGAGGTGATGCTGACTGACATGCAGAGTGAGCTGGGGTAGATGCTGGGCCACCGCTGCAGGTTTAGCTAGGATGAGGTGCTGTGTAGGTCGGCCTGCTGCCAGCTGCACCGTGGGAGCCATCTTAGCGCTGGCTAACTGCGTAGCGAGGGGTTTGGTCTGGAAGAGCTGCGTCAGCTGGCCCTGCGAGTTGGCCTGCATGAGCGTAGCCAGCTGGTTGGCAGGGATGGTGATGATGGTGATCTTCTCTCCTGCTTTGGAGCCAGAGGGCAGCATGCTGGGCAGAGTCTGGATCACGAGTTTAGGGGGGGTGCTTCCGGAGGCGTTAGCTAACGTTACCGGGACCCCCGTGGTGGTGGTGAAGATGGACGAGGAGTTTAACGTCACCTGACCAAGTGAGTTCATGACCAAGGGCATGGCTCTGATGGGCCTGCAGGATCAGAGCAGAGAGGAGAATAATTAAGTTGCAGCATTTCACTTTGTCATAGCTATGAAGTTATTTATAAAATACAAAACTGGGAAATGATCGTTATTTGCTGAAAAAAAATTCATGTGGATCCCTTAATAATGTGCATATCAAATGTTTTCCTGGATATTCATCCTTCAAACGGAAAGGTTGGGTGATAGAAATGACAAATAATAAAAAAGGAGAGAACTGCAATAATTGTTTTGACCTTTTCTGCACTGCAAGAGAAACGTTGAGTGTGCCTTCAGCCAGCCAGCGCTCTACACTGATCCCACCACACAGAAACCAGAACCATACGACACCACACTCTTGTCCCGTTGCCTACAGGTTCTGCTTTTGTTTGCAGGTATCTAATCAAATGATCTGCTCTCAGCCAATCAGATGATATGGTTGAAATACAATTACAAACCAACTATTATCATTATTTCAATGCTCTAGTTTCTTGTCATTTTTTAAGCAGATGACCGGACTGATGGTTAACCTGGCTAAAGACAGAGAGCTGAGTGATGACAGTGAGTAGAGACCTGCTGGCAGCGCCGCCGGGGAGGACAGTGACGTAGGTCTGCTGAGGCTGGGGGGCGGCGTGGGAGAGGGTGCCCAGGCTGGCAGGGCCATGCTGAGCTGGGTGCTGGATGGACACTACGCCCTCGCTGTCCTCCACCTCATCTCTATCCTCCTCGTCATCTATCACTCGGATGTTCTTGGGCATGTCTTTGAACTGGTAGGCCAGCCGCTGCCCCTCAACTTTGGCAAGGATGCCGCGCTGGTAGTAATACCTAGACACACACACACACACACACACACACACACACACACACACACACACACACACACACACACACACACACACACACACACACACACACACACACACACACACACACACACACACACACACACACACACACACACACACACACACACACACACACACACACACACACACACACACACACGATCAGAGTTGGTGTCATGTGACAGGGACAGACCGTAGGAGCACAGGAGAGGAGCGCTGACCTCAGGGCTCGGCCCATGGTCTCGTAGTTCATGTCAGGCTTGTTCTTGTGTTTGCCCCACAGCTTGGACACCGCCTTTGAGTCCACCAGCTTGAAGATCCCCTTCTCCCTCTGCATCCACTTGATGTACCTTGGACAGGTGTTCTTATCCTGCAGCAGCTCCAGTAGGAACTCCCACAGATAGGTGGTGTTGCCTTTAGGACACAAAGCACAACATCAGTGATGTCTCCAGAGCCAGGAGCCACATGTGAGATCCTCAACAGCAAAGGTTTTCATAAAACACCACACACACTAAGACCCCATTTACACGGGACCGTAAACGAACCAAATTCGATATCAAAAAAGCCTTCTGTTCACACGAACAGGCTATACGCGAGAAAAAAGTAGCAGGTACAACCACTTTCGTTCTCGTGTAAACACCGCCTAACACAACTGCAAATTACTTTTACTAACATAAAGCATTCTGAACACAAGCCAAAAGCATCAAGTGATTTAGGTGAAAATGTAAAACAACATTTGTATTAAATAAAAAAGATGGTAGATAATGTTCTACTACTGTGATGTACAAAAGAATATAGAGATATTGAATGCTGCAATGAGTCCGAAAACCTGGTACTGAGTCAGCATTTCTCCAAGGTGGACGATGTTGTGAGGATAACTAGTCCGCTATTACAGCAAACAATTTTCTCTCAAACTTGAAAGCCAACTCAGGCCAGGCTAAGAGCGAAGGCTTTTGTAGAACATGTCAACACTATCAACATGTTGGCTATGTGTTTGTTACATTGACATTATGCAACCATGGCATCGTTTGTTAACGAGGACAGTTAGTACCAATACTACATTACAAAAAACTGACAAATGTGATGGTGTGGAGGACGAGGAGAGGAGTCTGCAGCCTAAGGGGAGAGGCTGTCCTGTAGTTTGGAGGCACAGCAGTGGATACTTCTGTAGGTGAGCAGACTGATCAGCAATCAGTTCCTTTGTTTTGCTTACGTTAAGCAGGAATTTGGGTTTTTGTGCAGCTAATAACAGCCCAGTTATTAAGTAAGCTGCTGACTCCAACCCTGCCGGGTTCCTTTGAGAAGAATGAGCGGCACTGTGCACGTTACCCTGTAATAACCCAAGACGTTTTGTCGAGGGAACAAGTGAGATGCCTACTCCTGGGTAGGCCGACAAGAGTTCAAGTTCAGGGACGTTCTGAAATGAATTTCTTCCTTTGAGGATTCAGTTAGTTTTAGTTTTTTGATCTACGGTTGTACCCTAATCTTCTTTACTTGGTATAGCCCAATGATTGAAACGGCTGGAGTGCTTTGCAACATGTAATTTATCTGGACATTATGTTAGGATTTGTTGATGAAGGTGTGTGCACCACTTTGACCAACCTTTGCCCTCCCTCGGCCTCTTCTTGATCCCCAGGTCAAAGGAGCCGTTAGAAGCAGGCTGGTTTGTTTTGGGCTTCCGTCCTCCTGCACACACAGAACAGTTCCATTCAAACCTAACGGGTCCCTGCACCATCCCACCTCATGGTAGCATGTGGAACAAGAGCAACAGCTTACAGTGTGAGGCTGGAGCTGTGTGGCCTCCAGCATGAAGGCCTGTGAACTAGGAATAAAGCACGGCACCTGCCATGAAGCCACACTCACCTCCTCTCTTCTTCTTGGCAGCAGGCTCACAGTCAGGAGGGATGGGGAAGGACTCCTCCTCTATTGGTCCACACTCTGTGGACACCTCCACCACTGTCTCCATCATTACATCCTCTGATGGGTTACAGGAAAATATGCAATATTCCATTACATTTTGAATACACAATTATAGTGTTAAATTAACAGATATGTTTATTTATCAGCTATATACTAAAGTTGAGATAAAGATGAATAGAGAATTGGCGCATATCATCTGTTTGCCAATGAGATCAAATGATGAAGGACTTCTCTACAATGAGCAGATTGCTTCATGTAAACATGTTTATATGGTATTGCTTTTGTTTTTCCTGTTAACTGCAACAGGATGTTGACTTTGTGGGTTAAGCCTATCACAGAGGGAATGAGACGAACTACAGATCTGACCTCTGCCCATCAGCACTGACACAGCTCCTGGCTGCGGTGTTTACCTGTGTTGCGGTCATTGTGCAGTCCTCCAGGAGACTCCATGTGGAGAAGAGCTTCAGCTGCTTCAAACGTTTTGTCGAAACACACCAGGTCATGTCCAGACATCTCCACTGAAGCAGGAGTAGAGAGAGCAGAGAGCTGTCAGTCTGCAGGCATCTGCAGCACATGCCCCCTGAGGGGGGGCTGCTACATCAACCACATTACAACACAGAGATCCGGCTTGGTCTATTATCAAAGCTTGATCAGTCTGTTCCGCCTGAGATCTGGTCTGAATAGTGAGAGGTTGTTCCTGCCAGAAGGTGGCAGTCTTCTGCTATCATCGCATCAGCAGCAGCTCAACCTCTCTAGTAGGGCTGCACGATATTGAAAAAAACTGACATTGCGATATTCTTTTCCCCTGCGATATATATTGCCGTGTTTTTAACTATATTTAACCGGATGAAGGATTTTAGTCACGGACGTCTGGATCTTCACTGGCTGACTCATCATACCTTAAGTCATGATCTAACATGTCATGATAATGCATGTTGTTTACCCTCAAATAAGGGGGTTCATCTGTGAATGAAGAAGAGTGGTGTCTAGAAGGGATCCAAGAGATTAAACGTATTACATTAAACTATAGGAAGCTTCATTATCACATTAGGGAATTAACATACGTGACCAAATAGGTAATTTAACTTTTTATTCCACAATTAAAACCTTTTTTGTGCAAATAGCAGCAAAGTAGTGGACATCTTTTAAACAACATTATAAAAATAAAATTAAGTGTTCTTAATTTTATTTTTATAATGTTGTTTAAAAGATGTCCACTACTTTGCTGCTATTTGCACAAAAAAGGTTTTAATTGTGGAATAAAAAGTTAAATTACCTNCTGAACCTGGTTTTTACCAAGCCAAGTAAAGATATGATGAGAGTAAAGGTGGAAGGCAGGTACTACTACAACTACTACTACTTAACAGCATCATGTATGGCTCATCATCCAAAATTCAAAATAAACTGTAATATATCCAGAACTGCGCAGCCCGCCTCCTCACCCACACCCGCTCCAGAGACCACATCACCCCCGTCCTTCAAAACCTGCACTGGCTCCCTGTCCGTCAACGAATACACTTCAAAATCCTTCTGCTAACACACAAAGTTCTCAATAACCAGGCCCCCCCCTACCTCACCGACCTGATCCACCATTACACCCCTTCGCTCATCTGAAGCGAACCTCCTTTCTATCCCCACACGAACCAAGCTCCGAACCTGGGGGGACAGAGCCTTCTCCATCGCTGCACCCCCCCACCCCCTCTATTCCCTTCCACAACACAGACTTCTCTCCCGGTCAATCAAATGGTCCCACATTACCTCAATACTCAGATCACTTCACTGGCTCCCTGTAGCTTAGAGGATTAAGTTCAAAATCCTCACTCTCTATACAACCATTCAATGTGTCACTGACTACAAATATCTTGGTGTCGTGCTTGATCACAAGCTCTGGTGGGATGTTTGGTCTGAGAAAAAATGCCAAGTCTCAACAAAGAATGTTTTTTTTACGTAAATGATTGACTTTTAATGTCGGCAACAGAATGGTTAAGATGTTTTATCATGTTTTTATTGACAGTGTGCTCTCCTTCGGCATCATATGCTGGTTCGGCAACGCAACTGAGGCACAGAAGAAGTCATTCAGGAGGGCCGTAACATTGTCCAGTAAATCGACAGGAATCTCATTTTCTATTCTTTGCTAATATAGAATGCTTATACAAGGACAGAGTTTTAAAATTGGCACACAATATTGTGAGTGACCTGAGGCACCCACTCGCCTCTTACTTCGAACTGTTGCCATCCGGGCGGAGATATCGTGCCCCTCTGTTCAAAAAGAACAGATCTAGGCTGTCTTTCGTCCCACAAGCCATCAAACTCCTGAATCAATGATGGCTAGGACGCACTGTTTACCCAGCTGGTCCTGTCCCCCCTATTTCGCAAATGAGGGCCTAGACCCCTTGTCATGTCTGCCGATATCTGTTTTTCTTATGTCTGTTCGTTTTAATCTGTGTCTATGTTGTTGTCAGTGACGTATTGTCTTATCTTTTTAAATGCCTTTGTGATGTACTGCAACACCTTTTCCCCTCGGGGACAAATAAACAAATACTACTACAACAGCCAAAATTAAAATCACACACAGGGAAATCAGAGTATTCCAGAGCCTGGGGGCCAGCTGCTGCGAAGGCTCGGTGCCCTCTGGTTTTGAGCCTGGTCTCGGGCACTATAGCAGCAGCTGGTCAGCCGACCTTAAAGCTCTGGCTGGGGTGTAGCAATGGATGACGGATAAGCCGCAGACAGCCCATTTAGTTTGAACTTAGTTAATGAACTTATTAACATACGTAACTTAACTAACGTTGTTCATTTGACATAATTTAAGTTACGTAAAAAACGTTTTTGTTTTAACACAAACCAAGAGTTTCGAACATAATGAAGGAGTTTGTTTTCAATTCATAACATTATTCTTGTTTTTAAAACGATGACTCGTCAAAGCTTCATTGAGAATGCAGTGTTGTTTATGCAAACGTCATTTAAAAAAGGGGATACAAGGTTATTTTCCATCGTCGTCCTTTATATTCAATCAATTTACTTCAAGTCAATAATCCCATGTAGAGAAAAATATATTATAATTTACAAAGTGAACTTGTGGTCTGGGACTGGCTCTGTCTACAGTAACAAACTTGTGAAACAAATCAACGATCATTAACTCCAGGTTACTTTATAACTTCAAGCCCCCCTAAAGAATGTCATCTGCATTTTAGGTGTTCTTCCAGGACCTACTTCATGGACTTTAAACATTCAATGATATGTTAAACGGTAAGAAAAGGGAAATTTGAAATTTGGAAATTTCAAACTAAAATGTTAGTATACTCATTTAATATGTGTTTTAGGATGTCTGGATAATCAAATCCAGATAGTTGTATGTATTGTAGACAGTTTCAGCAGCTTTGCATATGACTTTTCTCATTCACATAATAGCCTTGTTGCATTACACCCTATCAAAAGAATGCAGTAAAATGAGAAGGAAAGGTTATGTACTTTTGTTTTGTTTTAAAGAAGTCAATTTGACTTTACTTCTGCCCGCAGCAACCCTCTGTCAAGAGTCAAAAGTGAGTATTTGCCCCTTAATAATCTGGCAGGAATGCAAACATGCCTGGGCATATAGAAAATGTCAAATAAAGGTTTAATGTCAAACCTTCTTTTGTGGAGCCTCAGGCATGGGTAGGATTTTGGAGGCAAGAATGAAGGCAACATATCCATCCGCCTGCGAGGTCCTAACATTATTAGGTTATTTCTGATTTGAAAGTGGTTTAAAACTCATCTGAACTGAAGACATCAAACAAATATTACTAGTAGTGGATGACATTTAAGATGCAATTCACTCGGAAACCTTATTTTTCACGAGTTGTCTGAGTCAGTGTAGGTGCCAGGGGAGATTATATCAATGCGCACTGCCTTTGGAAAGTAGATCCGGCTGGACAGGTTTGCAAGTCGAGGAGAGGAAAAGTTAGAGAGGGGGACTGCAGAGGCGCAGCCACAGCCAGGACCACTAACCCTCTGCACGCGCAACAAACAGCCGAGAACAAGTGCCTTTCTGACCATTTTCTATTTCACTGACGAGCAAGTGTGCAGAGGGGGAATTAGGGCTATGCCTCGCGAGTAGAAAGAAAGTAGATTTTGTGAGTGGTGTCCTGTTTAATTCCCACAAGATGAATAAAGACTTGAAGAGCCTGAGCCAGCTCGCCGTGCCTCTGCTGCTTTTCGCCCTGTGCGTCGCGGTGCAGCGATCCGAGTCAGCGGTAAGTGCCTTTAAACTTCTTCTTTTTTGCAAAGATTTTTTACAGATTTAAGGGCTTTTCCCTCCGCAAACGCCCCGCATTTAGAGACCTACCTTCGGTCAGCCGGCACCGGGACTCCACCGGCTCCAACCACGATTTATAAATAGATAGGCTGCTTTATAACAAGTGCTTCTGCTCGCATAATAATCACATTACCGATTCTCCTGTTGGTGCATTAAAACAACCGCACGTTTTCACGCTGTTACAGAGGCTTTTGTGGCACTTTTTAACGACCTTCACGGGCTCTGCTTTGTAGTTTCATGGGAGAATCGGACGGAGTTTCTGTCCCTCTTTGCGCATCACGTTTCTTCCTCCCTGCTGGAGGCAACCTGTAGCAACACGCCGACCATAATGCACTTTACCCAGCCTGAATATACTTTAATTCCTGTTATGAATAACTTAAAAACATTAGATGTGTGTGTGGAGAAGTGTGGCAACGCTGAGTCCTCCTCTCCCTTCACTAGTGTGTCTTTAAATCAGATTAATAATGTTAATTCCTCCTCTGACACATATAACACAGTCTGATAATAGCCTTTTCTAAAACATCCTGTACGTAATTACGCTTGGTTTCATCCATTTCCACCCCATAAGAGCGGGAATGTGATTTTCAGCAGCTTTATGAAGGTGCATCTCCCATGCAGGTGTGTTTTATGTTGACAGCACATTCTTCTATTGAAGTATAGACACTAAAAGCCATCTTTATTGCTCCTCCTAACACCATGCAGACTTCGATTCTGTGCAGAAACAAGACTTTTAGTGGCTGTTTTACCACCTAACATGCCTCATTGAGATGTATTAGCATCCAGAAGGAGTGTGTGTGTGTCTGTGTGTGTGTGTGTGTGTGTGTGTGTGTGTGTGTGTGTGTGTGTGTGTGTGTGTGTGTGTGTGTGTGTGTGTGTGTGCGCGTGCATGCATCTTCCCTTCCCTGCAGCTCTCCAACTTCCCATGCATCAAACTCTCTGTCCGGCTTCTCATGTATAATACTCCAACTGGCTATCTGTGTTATGAATATTCCCACCTCATTAATAACTCATGAGCTGCATATTAGCCCCGCCCACATTCAAGGCGTGTCCAATCAGGTCTGCACACTAGCTGTTCATCAGTATGTATGGCATGCAGACTTTTTATGCTCCAGCTTTTACACATGTCATCTTGAATCCTATGGCAGTATGTCATTATGTAACAGTGAACAAATGCATGTTTTTAGGCCATGAACACCACTTTCCAGATGTCAGGGTGGGATTCAAGCCCCTCTTGAAGTTGCACAAAGTTTATACTAAAGCATTTTGTATAAATAAAATCCCAGGTGGCTTCCTCCCCTCAGTTTATACAGCATGTTGAAAACATACACAACTGAGGATCTTTTCCCTGCCTGCCAGGTGGTGTTCCTCCGCTGTGAAACACATTCAATCTACATTTTGTTGATTTTACAAGGGGCGGACATCATGTGGAACGCTTTAAATCTATTTCTCGAGGAGGTAAATAGGTCCTAATGTCAAAAAGCAAACATGTATACCCTTAAGTGTATCGTCAGTGACTAATAGAAGATGCTCTCTTAGTAGAATATTGATAATCAAGTGTTATCTCTTAAAGGAGTGTTTGGAGATGTCGTCTATATTACATGCGTGACAGAGGGGCTGTCATTGTCGCCATGGAGATGAAGGAGGGGGGTCCACTTTCTATATAGGAATGTGGCTGACCGCCTCATTCCGCCCCCTCTATCGTGACGTAGGATGTAGAATTTCAGACGGGAGGCTGACTATTGATTACAGTTACAGACACAGATGCATCATGTACAAGCTAAGGTTCACGCACAGTCAAATGATGTGAACGTGCAAAGACCATGTCATGAGACTCTTGGGCATACACACACACCTACAGATTGTCTCTAGACACTTATTCTAAGAAAAACGAAATACATTCGACAGACACACATTTTAGAATTAATGTTGGTAATTAAAGTGTTGAGAAAAAGTGATGAAGGTGTCGTGATGCAATGGCCTGATCTCCACACTGATCTGTCGTTCGCAACACTAACACTCACTATGAGAGACGAGCTCCAGTGTTACTGTTAACAGATGTCTTACCCGCACACACACTGACGACGGACACACAGCACTTCTTTAACACACGCGAAACAACATGCAACGTCCTTTGTGCATTGGAAGTTGAGGACAGATCAGTGAAAGGCCGAGCTCGCAGGTAGAAATGTTCTGAATTTAAGTGCGTTACAACGAACACACAATCCAGTTTTTCCTCTGGTTATGTCTGATCCGCACCAGGTTTCACTGAGGCCCCCTAGTGGAAAATCCATGAATGTATATTTACTTATAACCACTGATTTCTGTATTCGTGAATTTTAATGTATTTATTTTCACATTAATTAATGCGTTCTAAACATATTTGATACTACTATGTCTCCTTTTCTTTCCCTGAATTATGTGTAAACTGTCCTTTTTTTTGGCAACTTAACGGCATTCCTTCAATCCACGCTTAAGTAAGTACTTTGTGTCCATAGTATTATGTACTAATTGTGAGATCTGGGTATGCATGGTTTACTTTATAAAATAAGGATATCAGGGTTATACATCTGCCACTACATTTAAACATATCTACACACATACACACACAAGCCTGCTCTTATTCATTTAGTAACTTCTTAAACACAGATTTGAATGCTCCTGTCTCTAAGCGAGAGTGTTGTGTCTGTGAGTTGTGAGTGTGTCAGTGTGATGTGTGTGTGAGTGTGGTGTGGGGAGTGTGAGTGTGTGTGTGGTGTGTGTGTGTGTGTGTGTGTGGGTGTGTGTGTGTGTGTGTGTGTGTGTGTGTGTGTGTGTGTGTGTGTGTGTGTGTGTGTGTGTGTGTGTGTGTGTGTGCGTGCGTGCGTGCGTGCGTGCGTGCGTGCGTGCGTGCGTGCGTGCGTGCGTGCGTGCGTGCGTGCGTGCGTGTGTGTGTGTGCCGATGCGTCGCGATGCGTTTGCCGGCGCTGAACAGGTGTGTGTTCAGTCCTCCGGAGCTCCGCACACTGAGGGGCTCTCGCGCTCACACGTACCCAGGATTTAGCTTCACATCTGGGGCAGCAGGACCCTGAGCGCCCCTCCTCCTCTGGAGATGATCCAGGGAGGAACGCAGAGAGGTGTAGCCCAGCGGAGGACACTGATGCTGGGGTAGATCTGCTGCCGATCAGCCTGTTGTAGCTCCACTCTTCTCCAGTGAGTATCCCTGACGCCAGGAGCAGAGACGCAGTGTATTCATTTAGTCGCATTTCCACCGCTTTCAAGCAACTTTTGCGCCTCAGTTTGGATCGGGAAAAATAAGATTTTTTTTATGTAAGGATTTGGTGCATAATGTCAACATAATGAGAGGAAGTGGAAAAAACTGCAAAAATCGAGAAAATAAATACAAATACAAGTAAAATGACCACAAAATGCATAAAGATATTCTAAATATATGTGAATTAAAATAAACAACGTGTTGACAAAAAAACGAAATGAGTAAATACAAAATACTACAAAATGATATATCTGAATTTAAAGGACTGTTTTATAGAAAGAATATGAAATCAGAATATAAAAAATGTTATATATAAAACATTAAGACCAAGATGAAGGATGCATCACCATTAATGAAATAAGATATATTAAAAAAGAATGAATCAAATCAAATGGAAAGATCTTTATATAAACATCTGAACATATCCAAATGATTTCTAATATTTGCAGCAAAGAGATATCAGTCAACTCTGCAGCAGCATTTAATAAACATGTTGAATTGGTCGTTGTGGTGCGCTGAGACCCAGCCACGTTTCTTCTTTGTGGCTTTCTGCTGCAGTGAGCGCCTCCGCTGCAGAAGACCTGTATTCAAAGTGTCTCTGGTGGAAACCTCTGAGACTTTTTAGATTTCATCGTGCAGTTTTGTGCAGCTCCGACAGGTGTCTGTGTCTCTGGAGCTGCTCTGGGATCAGTTTGACGCTGGGATTTGTTTCGTCTGTTCTTCGTGGGATTTTGGTGCTTTTTGTCGCTGCTGCTCTCAGAGAACAGAGTAGATGGAGTGAAGGTGGGTTTGCAGTTGGTGTAAATCCTGTTTTCCAAGCAGCGTTGGGAAGAGTGAGTTATCGTGGCGATGCTCTGAAGTGTGTGTGAGGAACACGACGGAGCAGACGGAGGATTTCTCTGAGAAGGAGATATTTAGACTCTAAACGAGAGGAGGGAGGTGTGGGAACTTTTTGAGAAACCTCCTTCTGTTCCCTCTGCTGCCAGTTCACCTGGACACACCTGTGGAGGACTCATGTCTGTCTGTGTGTGTGTGTGTGTGTGTGTGTGTGTGTGTGTGTGTGTGTGTGTGTGTGTGTGTGTGTGTGTCAGGTCTGAGAGCAGGGCATCACGTTTGGCTCGGCGGTGGAACCGTTCTGCGGGCGATGCTCTGATCCTGAAGCCGCTGTTCTACACGGGAACCTCCCGATCCTCACTCAGCCTGGACAGGTACAGACACACACACACACACACACACACACACACACACCTGTTGCACACCTGTTTAGTGTTGCTATGTGGGAGAAAAGGAATGATAACATGCAAAATGTCTCAGATTTGACCTCGATTTCAGGGTGAAAACAACATTTGTTTTGAACTCTGCATCTCCTTATTGGTATGCTGCGTTTACTTTTAATAAACCTGATATTTTAAACTGGTTTGTTTTGGATGCATTCAGCAGTAACTGAACTGAAGCTGGAGCTCTGATTCCACCCTGTTCAGGTTTTAATCTGATATTGATTTAAACAGGACAATGTAAATCAATCTAATTAAAGTAACTAATTTAAGAGTTAAAGGTCCCGTGTCCCTTTCCACTGATCATAGTTCCATTGTTGAGGTCTACTAGAATAGATTTACATTGTTCAATGTTCCAAAATCACATTGGTTTCTCATACAGCATCTCTGTATAATATGTGTATTCTTCACTCTCTGTCCTACACGGCATGTTGGAGATCCTGCCCCCACCCCCTCCCTGTGAGCCCACTGTGCTCTGATAGGTCAGCTCGCCCACTCTGTTCTGATGAGTCCATCACTGTTACAGCGGAACATCAGTGTTTATGTTTTACAATGGTGTTAGTTAGCAACCAGAAAATGACACCAGTAATGACAAACAGATGAGAATGCTGCGTGGGGTCTGGGTGCCGTGTTGGCGGGACACATTTTATTTAGTAATTTCAGCAGATGTTAGAATATTTGAAACTGGATTGTGCTGTAACATGGTGTTTTGAATGATGCTGTGTCTTAGTCATGAGCAGGGCCATGGGGCATTCAAATGACGCCACCCACTGCACACACAAAACACTGACAAATCCATCCTGACCACATGTACTTTTGTTTTGGCAGGAATGAGTGATGACCTCTGTGGTAGTGTCAGACGGAGGAGGGAACATAGTGGAGTATGTCACCGTGGTGGAGGAGCACCAGGAGGTGAGTCTGTGTTTCCCAAAACTCTTTTCAGGGGAGTCAGCAAAGCCTTTCCAGTTGAAAAAGATTACTGGAGACGATACCAGAGGTTGTGCCGATCCAACAGATTTTGTATTTAATAGAATAAAAAATGCAGCTACAAGGCTAATTCAAAATCAATGTTGCATATTTGATGTAAATATGTTGCTGTTTTGTGCTTTTGTGTTGATTATAAAGCTGGAACAGTATCTGGATAATAACAGGTGTATTAGGTGCAGCCAGTTGAACTAGACTAGACACTATGGATGGGCTATGATTCAATGTTATACGTTCCCTGAAGTCTATCATGGCAGTTATGGAGACATTGGAATGAACGCAGGCTAGTAATCTCTGTGTATTCAGAGGAAAAATAAATCAACAAGTGAACCATATACAAGAAAAGCATAGGGGAAGGACTTCCCACGACCAACAATGGATTTCCAACAATCACCTTGCCTCTGAGTGTGAATGGGTGAAGGATGACTTCTGTCTAAAACTCTTTACAAATGCAGATCATGGAACATGACAGCCTTTGACAGCTTACACTTGTTTCTGCCTGGCTGCTGATTGGTTAACTGCTGATTGGTTTACTGAAGTTGTTTTTTTTTTTAAATATAGGTGGATCATAAAAGGGTCTCAAAATTCTGTTCAGATCAGATTACCATAGCATTACGTTACTTGTGTACGACTAACGTGTTTATTTCACACTTCAAGGAGAAGACATTGACTCTAACTCAATATAAAGGGGTCGATCTGCCTGATTCTCTTAGTTTTGTCATTAAGTTTAAATGCTGTTATCTGGGAACACAGGGACTTAGGAAATTCAACTTTTCACGTTTCTAAACTGTTCAGTGTGAGCAGCAGCCCACTGAGGAGGAAGAGGAAGAAGAGTTGGTTGAGCAGGAGATCGAGGCAGTGATCGTGCAGGGCGGAGAGGAAGATGTGGACGATGAAGACAGCGTGGTGCTGCAGGAAGAGGGCTGCCCGGCCGTGATCGTGGAGGAGGTGCCCAGTGCCCAGGTGGAGGAGTGCTACTCGGCACAGGTGCTGGTGTACGACGACGGGACGTACCTGATGCAGGACGTGGCCGAGGAGCAGGAGGTGGTGACGGAGGTGTCTGAGACCGGTAAGGTTCACTTCTCTCAATGTTAGATCTGACTGCCAAACAATACATGTATGAATAGATCAGCGTCTTTCAACTTTTCTTGGCAGACCAACAATACAAAAAATGCCATTGTAGCCTAATACAGCATATATCAAGACAATTTCATTACGATTCCCTCAATTTGGCCACAAGTTCAGCTCATAAGAAGATAGCGTTAAGAGTGCTCTCAGAAACCTTTGTGTTTTTTTATTACTAAAGTAATCTGTTTGATTTGGCTTGGGAGCACGGCACTGCTGGAGTTTATTTTGCAGCAACTAAATCATATTTTCATGACCGATTTCAACTGGCTGCCCGGGTTTTCTCCTTTGTTCCTGGTGCTAGGAGAGAAGCTAAGAGTGAAGGCAAAATTACACAAATTGAAAAAAGACTCGGTAGTCTACTTTTTTATTTTCTCTACTGCAAACCTTCTGCTCACCGCGACTCCGTGATTGAATTCTCAATGGACGCTATCCATCAGGGGTTCTGTACGTTCAGTGAGAGCGCCCACTGCTCCACAAAAGGGTGTGAGCGTAGAAGTTTTACATCTTGTGTGTGAGGAAACACCAATTTAGATCCAGTTCAAACTAAATGTTTTACAAGACATCATCTAACTTTTTCATGTTTCTCCTGCTGCTAATTATGTTATAATTATAACTATGTTTCCAAATTTTCCTTTATATGGATTGTAAAACTCCTCTCAAATTGAGTTCCATGCAACAAACCTTAACATATATCTTCCATTTGACTTTCTGAAATGTGCCAAGCTGTATTGAGACGGTAGCTCTAGACCCTATAGAGCAGGGGTGGCCAACCCGCGGCTCTTTGCCTAGTTTCATGCGGCTCTTCAGTTCATATCGAATTTTATATGTGTGAGTTTGGTGGAGAGACACTGACTCCTGACTAGTGTTGCACGGTGTACCGATACTTGAAAGGTATACCGCGATACCCTGCCGTTAAAAACGCTACGATTCCTCCGTTTCATTAGTATCGGTACTTTAAGAATGACGGGGGAAAGTACTCCGGTGAGAAAGCGCCGTTTTAATAATCCGTGTGTGTTCAGCGCTCTGCTTCCAATACCTGCACTGCAGCCGTGCCTGCAGTCCCGCCCCTCTCAAGCACGCTCAAGTGCCTCCCCTCTCTCGTGCACGCGCTAGCTGCCAGAGCATGTGAGAAAACGAGAAGTATGGCTGCAAGTGGGAGTGCAACTGCCGCTGCGCCTCGGCTTGTTGACAAAAACGACGCCAGAAGCTAAATTTTGATGTATTTTAGCTATATCTCTGACAGTGAGGGCAAGCCTACGGACACCACAAGGGCCTGTCTGTAAGAAATGTATTAATTTATTTAATACGAATTCTTATTTATTTTATTTATTGTTCTCATTGTTTAAAAGTTTGTGTTATGGTTATGCTTCTGGTGTGAAATAAAGCACAATAATTACATTTAAGACTGTTTCCCTTTTTTTAAGAAAAGTATAGAAAAATAATCGGAATCGCAATTTTTGACTTGGTATCGGTATCGAAACCAAAATGTTGGTATCGTGAAAACACTACTAGGTAGGTCTGTTAAGTATTGAATGCTGATAATTCTGACGTAATTTGGCCGGTCATAGTAGTTTGAGGGGGGGAAAACCTATCGTTGATTAAACACTATCCAGCGTTTTCCTACCATTGTCTTGGAGGGGAGCTGCGCCCCGCCAACGGAGCCCCGCGCCCCCCCTGAAATTCAAGGTGTTTAATTATATATATATAATTTTTCTTTTTTTAAATATATATATATATAGCACCAAATTGCAAATCATCTATAACTACTGTCACTTTTCACATTGAACATGTGCTCTTTTATTAAATAAACTAAACACTTTCATTTTAAGTTTAGTGTTTTTGACCCTAAGAAACACTGATGCATTAATCAATAACAATAAACCACAGCTCCTCTCTCTGCTCCGGAGGACTTAAAAAAATTAAATATCCCAACAACACCCCCCGCTCAGACAGCACCCCCCCAAAGCATCTAATTTACAAACTATAAAGGTCCTCTGGGAAAGTAACTGGGTGACGACCTCTTTGTCCTCCCCCCTACCCTTTCAAAACAGTGGGTAAGGTTACCCGATAATAATCCGGAATTATCTAATGCGTACCAGTACAAACAATTTTTACAAACGTCAGCGCTTTCGAGATTCGGTCCCCACGGTTGGTCAGTCTCCATTCTCCGGGTGTAAAAAGATATAATGACGTTTCTCGGTGTAGTTTGTGTGTCAGTGACTATGGCGAACAAAGTCAAAAAAAAACAAAAGACCTCTGNGGGGGCAGGATCTCCAACATGCCGTGTAGGACAGAGAGTGAAGAATACACATATTATACAGAGATGCTGTATGAGAAACCAATGTGATTTTGGAACATTGAACAATGTAAATCTATTCTAGTAGACCTTAACAATGGAATTATGATCAGTAGAAATGGCCATGACATGGGACCTTTAATTTAATTTGGGGCCAACTTCTGTAAAGTTAGGAAGAGGCTTGGGGGCTCAATTTACTGTTCTGTACTAAGCTTATACGACGTGCCATTTAATTTACATTTCTAGTTTTTTTAAATAATTGTAGTTTTCCTATTTACGGCAGAGGCAGGTATCCTAAATACATGTTCTGATCAAACAGGAAGCGGGACTGAGGCTCTGACAGCTCTCGCAGCGCGCAGGCTGGTGTTTACTTTCTGCTCTGCGCTCTGCAGCTACACTCTGGAGCTAACTCGCTAGCTACCGCCAATGCTTCTGCTACTCACTAAACAGTTTCAAACTAACTTTACTAAGGCTGCTCACAATATGCACTTTGTTATCTTACATCACATATTCAGTGCCAGAAAAAAATATCAACACTGCATTCTCATTTAAAAGGAGACTACCCACAACCGAATCACAAATAAATGGCTAGCTTTAAGCTTAGTAAATTAGCTCCAAACAGTTAGCAGATAGCTAGCAAACACATATACCGCAAATAAGGTATAGTTTAAAGCGTACATGTTAAGGAACTGGCAAATAGCACACATTAGGGTGTTAATATTAGATGTTGTAAAAGGTCACACTGCTGATATAAATGTCCTTATCTTACCTTGTTTTGCTTTTGCTAGCGAAAAGTAAGCTCCGAGGCTAGCGCTGCCCGGGCCTAACGTTAGCCAAGCTGTCAAGGCCAAAATGCTAACTTCGCTCGCATAAACAAGTGTTAGGCTTTCCTCCGTTCCTTAAAAAGACTTTAAAGACAGGTATCGTCTTCCCGCGCAGAAACGTAAAGGGTAGACGTAGATGCAGGCCCTGCAGTTGTTTTGATTACAGCTCAATTCTCGCTATCCTGTAGCTTTCCGGCGCGTCGCCTCTGCTGCAGCGGATCCAGCGGGTCAGAGCACAGAGCGCCGTGACGTCACGAGGACAAACCCCAACAATGGGCGTCGCATGGCATACTGTAACTGGGTTTTATATTTATGTATTTCATTACTTTATATGTCTACCCCTGATGTCAACCTTTTTGTATACAAAAAAATATATAATTAATATATATGAATGTTCTTGAATACAAAAATGTATCAAATAAAATGTTTTACCAAAGAGACCACCACACAAACCACATAAAGACCCAAAGATAAATAAAAAAACAAAAACAAAGAGACAATTCCAAATGACTACAACGAGTCCTAAAGTGGCAAAACAAAAGCATAAAAACATTTACAAAAGGACAAAAAAAACAGATAGATGTGTAAAGACCAAAAGATCAACACAAAAAGCTATTTGTAATGAATAGATTTGACTCCACTGAAGAGAGGGGTTCACAGTTAGATGCTATTGACACTAAAAGTTTTTTGTTCAAGGACATGTATTACATGAGTTATTGTAACAATGCAGAGCCTGGTTTGATTTGCCCGCTCTCACCTGAGAGGATGGTGTTCGTGGTGCTCAGAGCACTGAGATCTAACATTAGAAAAACTCACTGAAACATTTTCATTTGGAACACGTTCCACTTGAGAACGAGTCCTTGTCATGTTGACATGCATTTACCAAAGTACTGTATATCAGTTCACATAAACTCAGTATTAACATTTCGTTTTACTTAACTCAGATGGTGAACTTTTTAATTCACTACGACTGTTTGACAGCTTTAGTTACTTCACAAATTAAGTAATGTAATACAAAAACTACACGTTTCATAAATCTACAAAACATCTATATTAAATAGTTCAAATTAGCAACATCATATAGTGAATTACTCACGGGAGACATACTTTAAAGGATTAATAATGCTTTATTTTTAATGGAATATCTTCATACCACACAAGTAAATGATCAAAATATTAATTCATTTCTAAGAAAATAAAAGTTAATTTAGGTCCTGTAACTATTTCACCAGCACTTACTATGGTATGACTTGCTTGAAGTGAATCTATCTGCACTGTTGTTATCCTTAGTTTGAATCTCTAAGGTTCTTTGCACTTATTGTGAGTCGCCTTTGATAAAAGCATCAGCCAAATGTAATGTAAATACCTTCCCCATCACTACAGGAAAGACACGTATCTGTCTAGTCAAATTGTATTATTCAGGTTCAAACAGTGAAGTTTCAGTGTCAGTTACCCACAATTACTCCAGCAGTGGGAGTTCCTGTCCATTTCTCTAAATAATCAGGGTCAACGTCAAGTAAGCAGTATCACAGTTTAACACCGATCACAGCTAATCTGCTTCATCAGGAGAAGGTAGGTTTGATCAGATCTGATTGACAAGAAAACAAGCTGTCAGATTTAGATTTATTTGTTAAATGTTTCTGCACCTCACATTACCTTGAACGTTTTCTCAGTAAACCAGATGGTCCTTAGTTTAGCAGAAAAGTTACAAAAACTCCAAACAGCTTTTACTGTTCTAGTTTTGGAGAAAACTAAAAAAGGTACACAGAAGTGTTATCAGGCTGAGCTTACACCAACCAGCATACTTATCCTCAACAATGTTTACACAAAATCCTTTAAGTCATTCAAGTGTTCCTGGAAAAAGTTGGTGAACTAAAATTACAACACAAAAAATAGGTTTAATCCATCTTTATTTTGCAAATACATGCATGTGTGAAGCAGTCAGTTTCTGTCCTTTGCTTAATCAAAGACATCAACTCACATCCCGTAACAGAAACCTGCCTGAGAGCCTCAACAGACAAATTTACATTTTCAAAATACATTACTAAATTGTCATATTTAATTATTCTCAGATATTTTTCAATTAACATAGAACAAACTAACAAAGCCAGCAATCCAAGAGTAGAGGGGAGAGATCTGAAAGAGGGCCTCAAAGAAGAGGGGACAGTTTGCATTTCACACAGGAGACTTTACTTCAGACAGACTGCAACACTTCCCATACACACCTCACGTCACACAAGCACATCAAGAGCATTACCGAGCGCACATGCCGCATCCTTTAAAGCACACATCCACACAGATCTGACTGAAAGCAGAGTGAAAGAACAGAATGCTGCTCATACATCCTCCATCAACCCACTGACCATCCTCACTGAAGCAGCTCTCTAGGAACACACCAGCTTCCTCAGGGGTGTGTGTGGAAAAGAACAAAAGGTAGAAGGACTTTTGCACCATTATCTTCCAATCAGGAAGATGTCCCTTATATTGTATACATTCACATCTAATCATCAGATTGTCTATATCATTAAGGATGAACAGAGGGTATGCAAACACTGAACATGAAAAGGAAAACAGCTGCTGCTCTCTATGGGTCAGTGTCTGGTGTTGGTGGAACGAACCTGCTGTGACATCACCGACTGGGGAAGCGCTTTAGAGTTTACCCATTGAGAGCAGAGGAACACATGTTTCAGTGTTGAATTACCATTTAAAAAAGGGAAGGAAAATAAACAATGCCTGCTTTATAGGAGAGTTAGGGCGCTCCATGAATTGGCTTTGCAACTGTGTTGTTGGCTCTGGAGCTGCAATACAGACTGCTTCAAGAAGAGGTACAGTCGCTTGAATGCTGAAAACATAAGGAACAGTGAGGTAGCCAGGTGGCTGTGGTACATGCCGTCTCTCTAAATCTTTACTAAGTAGAAGAAAAACCTGAGGTCGGGTAATTTTGGTGAATAAAAATGAACCTAGCTTCTTTAAAATATAACACTAATTTCACATTAGACGTGGCTAGGCAGAGCATGGGTTAACAGAATGTGGTGCTGTATGGAGGTATTCCACGGAGTGATTCGGAGGCAGTAAACTCTGTAACAGTAAGAAGAAACGGTGACTGGATGGGTCCGTTTTTAAAACACACAAGGTAACAGGTTGCAATTCACTGAAGAAGTGTTAGTGAGGCTGGTGAAGGAAACACCTGAGATCTGTTTATCTACGGATGAGCCAGGACATGGAGGTCAGTGTGGAGTGTCACAGTAATGGGCACTGCTCACATGTTGGTGAATGGATCCATAACGCAGGCTTGGGTCTGTGCGTTATTTATATTTTAACACTGGAACTGTATTTGTACTACTACAAGTCCCTTTGATTTGTATTGGGTAAAGGGAGGAAGGGAAGATGTTGGAGAAAGGCACATCCTCTCCTTCTGGAGGATATTAGGTCATCATCCAGGAGCCGTTTACTGTGATGGAGGACAGAAACGAAAACGTCATTAGAACTGTCTGCGTCAGCACATTCTGAAAGTGTATCCATTTATTACACAATTCTAAATCATTTCTAAAGAGCATTTGAACATGAACTACAGGAACATGGATGTGAAGGGTGGACATGTTATAAATAACAACTGTCATGTCCACAGCACACAGGATAAGGTTTGTTCAGAGAAAAACAAAGAAATGTGTAAGAATATTTACTTTCTTTACATTTTCCTAGGTTATGACCCATTTGAACAAACTAAACATTACTTATCATTCAACCTTTATCTGAACCGACTTGCATACAGTACTGCAGTCGTGCATGTGGGAGCAATTTGGGGATAGGCATGTTGCCCAAGGACACTGTGGCATTTAGCCCGTTTGAATTACGCCTATAAATCCCCTAAGCCACAGCACCCCCCCCCTCCTAAAAACTTCTGCCAGCTGAAACTCGGGCACCATGCAAAGCCTATGCCATTATATCAGCAGTTGCCTGTTTCTAACATATTGCCCTTCCCTTCATCATATTAATCGATGGTCGGAATAATAAAGGCTCAGTACCTTATTTGGAACTACTGCTGCATTTGCATCCTAAGAAGACGTCGCCTACCCTGAGTAGCAAAGTTTAAAACGTGTTAGAGTGACTCTTTGAAAGCCCACGCTGATTGAGGGCAAGCGTCAACATGAATTTCATTTCTCGTTAAACCAAAGCATGATAGTCAAAAATAAAGTTAAGACTGCAATCACTGGGAAACATTTGCAATGGACTCTTGTCACTTGTAAACTGATCTTCATCTATACACACATAGATCAGTCTGAAACAAAGTTCACTGGTACCTCAGCAGGGGAGCGGTCCTCCTCTGGGGCTGTGATGACTCTACCAGTCATGGAGCTCACGCCCAGCACCTTGAGCCGCTTCTCAGCTTTAGGTGCTCCTTCAAGAACCACAACGATGTACTCTCTCTGGGGACCCTCTGCCAAGGTCTCTGCAGGGGCTTCTACTACTGGTGCCACCACTACTGGTGCAGGGGCTTCTTCTACTGGTGCAGGGGCTTCTTCTACTGGTGCAGGGGCTTCTTCTACTGGTGCAACCTCTACTGGTGCAGGGGCTTCTTCTACTGGTGCCACCTCTACTGGTGCAGGGGCTTCTTCTACTGGGGCCACCTCTACTGGTGCAGGGGCTTCTTCTACTGGGGCCACCTCTACTGGTGCAGGGGCTTCTTCTACTGGTGCAGGGGCTTCTTCTACTGGTGCCACCTCTACTGGTGCAGGGGCTTCTTCTACTGG